>NC_080387.1:2516321-2543821 GCF_028751815.1 Salvia miltiorrhiza | reverse complement strand
CTATGAGGTTTTTTCTTCGATGTAAGTGATTATCAAAGGGAAATATATCATCAATTCACGCGAGCGTCGGGCTCGGCGCGTGCCAACACACGTCGAGTGCATATCGAGAATGTGTGAGGCCCTTCAAGATGTGGCACTATGCCCATTTGGTTGAAACATATAAGATTTTTAATTTGATGTTAGTGATTATCAAAGGGAAACATATCATCAATACTCGCGAGCGTCGGGTTGGGCGCGTGCCGACACACGTCGAGTGCAAATTGAGAACACGAGGCCCTTCGAGATGTGGCTCTATGCCCATTTGGTTGAAAAATATATGATTTTTAATTACAAGATTTTTTTCTCCGATGTCGGTGTTTGATAAGGCGTAATCTTTCATCAAAATCAAAACACTCGGATGTCAGATGCCGACGATTTATTTTTACATAAAATAACTTTATTAGACTTAATTTATTGTTGATATGTTGATTATATTGTTTTTATAATATTTTTTATGAAGAAAATGACTTTTAGAAAAATGGTACCTACTTTTGCTTTTCAATGTCTGTTGGTGTCACTAGGGATTTGGCTCATAAGCCTATTATAGGGGAGAGGTGGTAACTTGAAGGGGTGTCGGGGGGAGTTTGGTCGGGTCGGGCGAGCGTTGCTATCTCAGTCCCCCCGTCGTGCGCCGAACCCCCCCACGATGGTCGGCCGGCGGAGTCTTCGTTCCGGCGGAGTCTCCGTTTCGGCCGACTCATCGGTCCCTTCCTCGGGCGTTGCTATCTCGGTTACATGCGTGTCCAGCGGGGCATGCTTGGGTGCGCCGGTTTTTGCCTTGCTGCCGGGGATGCTACGCATCACCGGACGCGGGGCAGCGGCTTGTGCTCTCGGGCATCGCGTACGTGATGACGCGTAAGTGGTGTTTGTCGTGTATGGGCATGTTGGATCCCTGCTCGGGCAGCGACGACATCTCCTCCACGTCTCTTCAGTTTTTGGTGCGAGCATTTGCTCGGCCGACGTCGGTTTTCTGTGCTGAATACCTATTGCGATGGCATTATGTTGGCTATGTTTGTTCCCTTCCCACCTTGTTCTGCTGCTCCACGTGGGCGTGCGGTGCGGGGCGGGCCAAATCGCGCGCGTCGTGTGTCGCACCGCATTCCCCCTTGGGGCGTTCGGGTTGTCGACCCACGACGTGTTGCTCGGTCTCTCGGGTACGGTGCATCATGTGGGTACGAGGCCATCGGCCTCCGAGCACCACAATCAAGCGTTCTACGCTTCGTGCGAACGACCGTCGGTTCGGTCTTTGGCCGTGCTCTCGTAGCTCGGTTCAAGTCGGGCTGACGTCGATGAGGAATGCTACCTGGTTGATCCTGCCAGTAGTCATATGCTTGTCTCAAAGATTAAGCCATGCATGTGTAAGTATGAACTAATTCAGACTGTTAAACTGCGAATGGCTCATTAAATCAGTTATAGTTTGTTTGATGGTACCTGCTATTCGGATAACCGTAGTAATTCTAGAGCTAATATGTGCAACAAACCCCAACTTCTGGAAGGGATGCATTTATTAGATAAAAGGTCGACACGGGCTCTGCCCGTTGCTACGATGATTCATGATAACTCGACGGATCGCACGGCCCTCGTGCCGGCGACGCATCATTCAAATTTCTGCCCTATCAACTTTCGATGGTAGGATAGTGGCCTACTGTTAGACCCTTGAGAAGCGAGGTCCGAGACACGTCAAGTCCGTGCGACGTGCCTCGGCAGATTGGCGCAAGCTTGTCGAGAAGCAGGGCAACGGAGCCAAGTGTTGATGCGGAGCAACAAATCGTGCGGGTGAGTACTGGGCGAGACACGGATGGCCGATGTTGAGTGGTGATGAGGAGTGATATGTGCAGAGTAGGGAAATGATGCAAAACAGAGGAATCGACTCCACCAGCGGAACAAGTATGGCAGAGGAAGTACATTCGTCAGAAGAAATCATCCTCTCCAGAGGGATCTTACCCACTAAAGGCATCTCACGCGTCAGAGAAGTCACCCTCGCCAGAGAAGTCATCCACGCCATAGAAGTCACCCTCGCCAGGGAAGTCATCCTCGCCAGAGAAGTCACCCTCGCCAGAGAAGTCATTCACGCCAGAGAAGTCGCCCTCGCCAGAGAAGCAGCCTCCGCCAGAGGAACTACCTTCATCAGCGGAATCGCCAGAGACGCGGGAGATTTCCCGCGTGAAGGCAAATTTACCAACATGCCCTTCTATCACGCCAAGCGCATGAACCACAGATGATTTTACTATTTTGCCCTTCTATGTAATCTATAAATAGACCATGCGTGCTCCCCTGTACACTACGCTATCTCTTGTTTTTTAATACAACAGTCACTTTTCTCTCTCGTGCTAAGTTTTCGATCGTCTTACTTCGCTCTTTCCGATCATCTCTACTAGGTATAGTTTATGCTTTTTACTTCGTAGTTTAGGTGTTGGTTTCGTGAAACACCAACTGGCGCCGTCTGTGGGAAGGCTACTGAGTTAGGATGTGAGGTTATGGTCGCCGGCGTACGTAGATCTGAAATTCCAATCGGGTTTGCGTGCATCGGCACCGATTGAGCCGATAATTCGGACACCCAGCTGTTTTTGATCGGTTAATTGCGTTTTCCGGGTTAATATGCTGTTAATCTGCTACGATTTGTGTTGATTTATGTTCTTGGTGCATGGGGAAAGGTGGTGATGGTCACAAATCATGAATTAGTGGAAATTTACGTGTATTTACCGTTTGTTCGGGTTATTTGTCTGCGGATGAAGGGTTTCCTCGTAGTATTGCTGTTTTCTTCACCGATCTAATGTTTTGTATGGGGAAATTGTGGGTTAGTGCTCTGTTTTGGTTTTTGCGGGTGTTTTCCTCATGGATCTAGTGTTTTGCACCGATGAGCGGTTGATTGACATTTTGCTTCCGATATCCTGGGTCTATGCTGTTAATGTATGGGTGTTTTACGTGTAAACGTGATAATGGTGGATGATCTTCGTGTTTCCTCCGATAATCTTAGGATTATGCTAGTGAATGGTAGGGTATTACTCTGTTTTTGGAGGGTGTGGGGTTTTTTGTTGTTAATTTACGGATTTCGCATTGATGCAAAGTTGCTTAGTGCTCTGTGTCTGTCTTCATGAATTTTTGCTGTTAATTCACGGGTTTTTGCACCGATAGTACGTCGATTAATACTTTGTTTCTGTTATGATGGGGTTCGTACTGTTGATTTGTGGGTGCTTCTCACGTAAGGGGAATAATCACTGGTGTTCTCCATGATTTCTTCGACTAATCTTCGTCTTATGCTCTGATTAACACATTATGCTACTAATCTGGCTGATTGCCATGATAATTCTGTTGTTTTTGGGTTTTTCGGTTATTATGGCGTATGATCGTGATAATTTTAGGTTACGATGTTATTTTTCTTGCGTAATTTTCATTATGTATCATGCTTAACGAACTGTGCTAACAAGTTTTCTGGTGGTTGCTCTGTTTATGCCTATCTTGGGGTTTTCTACTGGGGTTCTCTTGATACTCTGTTTCTTCTACCGGATCTTAATGCGGGTTCACAGGGGAAACTTCTATTATGCGGGCTCTGTTTTCTCAATCTATGCCCTGGGTTTATTTCCCAGTGTATAGAGTTATCTTGTGGAGAATTTTTTAACGGTCTCTGTACCGGTGTTCGGGGTTTCTTATTGGATTTCTTATATCAGGATTTCAATCAGTAACGGAGGATTTACTCTTTCGTCGTTAGGATTTTTTCTCACTCTGTTTATGTGCAAGTACCATGGGATCCTCTGATGCTCACCGCACCTTGGAAAAGGAGTTCGATTCCGCTGCTCTTACCACTGAGGTGCCTACCTCACTTTTCAACAACCTGCAGGGCAACACAACCTTCACTGCGCCGCCAGGATTTCCAGTTATCCCAGCTACCCCGCTGACAGGGTTGAATGGCAGTTTCCAGAGGTCTGCTCTGGTGACACTGGGTTCAGAGATGCCGAGCTTGGCCCCTACGTCTGGTGGGGGATCGATTAACTTCGGGCTGGCAGAGCAAATGATGGCTTTACTCAGCTATGCTAATATGCGTCAGGCATTGAGAACTTCGATGCTGTCTGTCATCCCTACTGTAGCTCCCCCGGTTGGAGCGGCAAACCCGCAGGGCACTGAGGCCCCACCTCCCGCTGCTCAGGAGGCAAACACTTTGGCAATCAACAAACAGGCTGTGGTGCCTGGGGAAATGCAGCGGGACCCTGCTGTCAGGGAAGTGGAAAGAAGACCAGAGGGGAGCCGTGTGAGGCTCAACAGTGTTGTCAGGAAGGAGAGGGTTGACGAGTCTGATAGTCAATCCGTCTCCCTTGTGTTCGAGGAAGAGAGACCAAAGGAGAAGGCACGGCTGAAAAACCAAGTGTCGCAGCTGAAACACCAACTCCAGGATTTGGAGGAATCTCTGAGGGAGAAATCCCGGAGGGACGACAGGGGGCAGAGGTCAGAGAGGTCGAACAGGTCAGAACGGTCGTACAGAGCAGAGAAATCCCATCGTCCAGAGAAATCACGATACACCGAAAGATTAGAGGAAAGGGAGCTGGAGTATTCCTCTGGCAGACCAGGGCACATGGCTCACAAGCGTCACGCCCATGACGCGCCAAGGGATAGAAGGGAGCAGGGAAGATACAAGGAGGATAAAAGGGCCAAGACTTCAAGGTTCCATCCCATCAGCAACCGTAGTCCTTTCTCTGATGATATTCTGGCGGACACGTTACCCAGAAGCTACAAGCCCATCTCGCTAGACTATGATGGTACTACTGATCCGGAGGTACACCTCAATCGGTTTGAGGGGTTGGTCACACTTCACATGTATACTGAGGGCATCAAGTGCCGCATCTTCTCCACTACTCTTACCGGACCAGCTCAGTTATGGTTTGGGACGCTTCCCCCGAATTCTATTCACTCTTTTGAAGATTTACAGACTCGCTTCCTACGTCAGTTTGCGAGCTCGCGGAGGGTAGGAAAGTCAGCTCTCTCGCTGATGGACATCAAGCAGGATCAGGGTGAGACATTGCGGGAGTACACAGCGAGGTTTAATCTCGCCGCTCTGGAGGTACCAGAGGTGGAATCACAAATCAAAAATTGCGCCTATGTCAGAGGACTCAGACCGGGGATCTTCTTTGACGAGTTGCAAATTCGACCAGCAAGGGATTTCGATGATATTATGGCAAGGTTGCCGGGTTACTTACAGTTGGAAGACGCCAAGATGGCGAGAAAGGTGGAAAATGATAAACATAGGGTCAAGAAGGCCGAGGAAGCACCCGAGAGACAGAGACACCAAGATAGGGCCCCATTCAGAGGGTTGCCTCCGAGGGTACTGCCACCCCAGGGAGGAATGCCGTCCCATCAACAACGCACTGTGAATGAGGTTACGCAGTTTACTGAGTACACGCCTTTGAATAAACCACAAGACGAAATCTTCCATTTGATAAAGGACCAACCATTCTTTCGGGCACCGGGAACCTACCGGAATGGGCCGCCATAGGAGGGGCCTAATAACAAGCTGTGTGAGTATCACAATTCTTTTGGTCATTATACAAAATATTGTGGACATCTTAAGCACCAATTGGAGCTACTGGTGCGCCAGGGAAACCTTGACCAGTTCATTGACAGAGGAAACGAGGGCCAGAGGCGGAATGATCAGAGGGATCAGAGGGATCAGCGAGATCAGAGGGATCAGAGAAATAACCGGGATCAGCGACAAGAGCAGGGAAACAACAGGGATCGTAGGCCTGATGACAACCGGGATAACCGCAGAGAGGGACCAGAAAGGCAAGCCCCTCATTTCCCGTACAGGAGGGAAGTTCATATGATCTGTGGAGAGAACGGGATGCCCACGTCAAACAGAGCTAAGAAACAGGTGGTACGGGCAGTCAAATCGGGATACTACCCTAAACGGGTCATGGAGATCACGAGCGCGGCGGAGGAGCCGGCTATTACTTTCGGGGCAGAGGATCTGCGCACATTAATGTACCCGCATGATGATGCGTTGGTGATCACGGCAGACATCGCCGGCTGCATTATTCACCGTGTCTTTGTAGACTCGGGCAGCGCTGTAAATATCTTGTATAAGGAATGCCTTCAGAACATGGGAATCGAAGTTCGTATTGAGCCAACAAAGGCCCCTTTGTTTGGGTTCGGGGGAGAGATGGTCATGCCGATAGGTTATGTGGAGTTGCCAATAATTCTGGGCACTACAGCCGCTAGCAGCAAGACAAGGATGGTACGATTCTTAGTTGTGGACATGCCCAAACCTTCGTACAATGTCATACTCGGCCGGCCCGCCTTGACGGCGTTCAGGGCGGTAATTTCTATGTTTCACTTAAAAATGAAATTCCCCATCGGGGAAGGGAGAGTGGGAGAATTTTGTGGTGATCAAACGACATCAAAAGCATGTCACGTACAAATGCTTACACAATCAGCGGGCCAGAAAAAGGAAAGACTGACAGAGGGATCGGATATACGGAAGAAGGGGAAGGTGGGCGAAGTGCACGCCCCGGCAGAGGAGCGCCAGGAATTGGCGGATTTATTGAAAGACGGAGATAGCACATAAAAAACTGCTCTGGTCTCCACTAGCGACGTATGCAATATGATCGAATTGTTTCCAGGGAAAGAGGGTTTCCAGACCAAGATCGGGTCTGCCATGAGTGATCAGGTCAGAGAAGAGCTCATTGGTTGTCTTCGGCGAAATGCGGATGTGTTTGCATTCAGCACCACCGATTTAAAGGGAATTGACAGAAGATTGGCAGAGCATTGCCTCAACGTGGACCCTAAAGTGAAGCCAGTAAAGCAGAAAACAAGGAATTTTGGGGCCGAGAAGGACGCTGCAATAAGGGAGCAGGTCTACGGGTTGTTGGAAGCAGGGCACATTGTGGAAGTGCAATACCCAGAGTGGATTTCAAACGCGGTGATGGTACCCAAGAAAATAAACACTTGGAGGGTGTGTGTGGATTTCAGAGATCTGAATGCTGCTTGCCCAAAGGACCACTATCCTCTGCCCAGGATTGATCAGCTGGTAGATGCTACTTCGGGATGTGCTTTATTATCCATGATGGATGCATACCAGGGATATCATCAGGTCAAGATGAATAAGGGAGACATCGCCAAAACGGCCTTTGCCGTCTGTTGTGGGGTATATGGATGGAGAAGTATGCCGTTTGGCTTGAAGAACGCGGGGGCCACATATCAACGGATGATGGAAAAAATCTTCAAAGAACAGCTCTCTAAGAATATTTCAGTGTATGTGGATGATATGCTCGTGCGGAGTGTCAGGGCAGAGGATCACGTCTCTGATCTGGAGGAGATCTTCACGGTGGTCAGAAATCACCGGCTTATGTTGAATCCAACAAAATGTACCTTTGGGGTCACAACCGGGAAGTTTTTAGGATATAAAGTCACACCTGCAGGGATTGAGGTAAACGCCGAGAAGGTCAAGGCTATTATGGAAATGACACCGCCCAGAGGAATCAAGGAGGTGCAGACTCTGAACGGGCGCATCACTGCTTTGAGCAGATTTATATCACGATCGGCAGAGCGCAGCATGCCGTTTTTCAAAGTGCTGAGGAAGGGAACTAAGTTTCTATGGACAGAGGAATGCCGAGCGGCATTTGAGGATCTTAAAGTGTATCTAGCAAAGCTCCCGACTCTGACCAAGCCGATCCCGGGAGAAACATTGTATCTGTACATAGCGGTGGGGGAGGATGCGATTAGCTCTGTGCTTATCAAAGATGAGGGAAGTCACCAGAAACCTATCTACTTTGTCAGCAGAATCATACAAGGGCCCGAGCAAAATTATACAGAGATTGAGAAGGCTGCTCTGGCAGTCATGGTCACAGTGAGAAAGTTGCGGCCCTATTTCCTTTCACATCGAGTGGTGGTGCGTACGGCTTTACCTTTCAAACAAGTATTGGGGCGCCCGGATTTGTCGGGAAGAATGGTCAAGTGGGCCGTCGAGCTGGGAGAATATGATGTAGAATACGAGCCGAGAACGGCGATTAAAGCGCAAGCGCTAGCAGACTTCATACAAGAAACAACTCGTCGTCCCGCGCCAGAGTTTTGGGTGGCTTTTGTGGATGGATCAGTAACAAAAGAGGGATGTGGAATCGGGGTCTATATCACTTCACCGGGATATGGGACATATCAATTCGCCATTAAGTTCACCTGCCGGTTGTCCAACAATGAGGCGGAGTATGAGGCCGTGGTCAGAGGGGCGCATATCTTGTCAGAGCTCAAAGCCGAATGTGTCATCATTAGAACAGACTCCCAGTTGGTAGCTCAACAGTTGTCAGGGACTTATAACGTCAAAGATCAGCGGATGAAGGCGTACCATTCCAAAATTAGTGAAATGAAAGAAAAGTTCATGGAATTCAAGATTGAACAGATTTCTCGAGAGGAGAACACAAAGGCGGATTTATTGGCGCGCATGGCCAGCGCAGTGGAACAAACTTGGAGTGATGAGATTATTTTACTCTGTGATACCAGAGAGATGGGGACTTCGCAGGTTTTCTCGGTGGAAATCAGGGACGACTGGCGGGCTCCGATTATACATTTTCTTAAAACAGGGGAGCGGTTAACCAAAGAATCCAATCAGAGGGCTCGCTACGAAAATTACTGCTTAATCAACGATCAACTCTTCAAACGATCTTTCACTCAACCTCTGTTAAAATGTTTATCTCCAGAAGAGGCTAATTTTGCTTTAAAAGAAATTCATGCAGGTTGCTGTGGTGGGCATGCGGGATTTCGGGATCTTGTACGCAAAATCATCCGGGCAGGGTTCTACTGGCCTCACATCAACAAGGAAGCCAGAGAGTTCGTCCGCAAGTGTGAAGCTTGCCAGAGACATGCTGGGAGAATCAACATACCAGGGGAGCCCATGGGTGTTATGTACGCTGCATGTCCGTTTGACAAATGGGGCATCGATATAGTCGGGAAGTTGCCTACAACACCTGGGGGGAAATGCTTTCTCATCGTGGCAGTAGACTATTTTTCCAAGTGGGTCGAGGCTGAGGCCGTGGGCAAGATCGATGAAGTGATAGTGGAACGCTTCATTTGGAGGAACATCTGTTGCAGATTCAGAGTACCGAGGATCATTGTGTCTGACAATGGGACTCAATTTACAGGGCAGAGAATCGCGGATTTCTGTGACCGAATGGACATCACACAGCGTTTCGTCTCAGTGGCTCATCCACAAGCAAATGGCCAAGTGGAGTTAGCTAACAGAACAATTTGTGAAGGGATTAAAAAGAGGCTGAACCAGAGCAGAGGGAAATGGGTGGAGGAGTTAGACACCATTCTCTGGGCCTACCGAACTAGCCCAAAGACGGCAACAGGCGAGGCACCTTTCACGCTGGTATATGGATCCAACGCAGTGATACCAGCGGAGGCCAGACTAGAATCATACCGCATCATTACCTATGATACAGAACACAACGCCGATCTCCGAAGAATAGAGCTCGACCTTGTGGAAGCACAGCGAGAAGAAGCTCAAATCAGAGCAGCAAAATATAAAAATGTCATCAAAGCAGGGTACGACAAAAGGGTCAGAGCACGGAAGCTGGTCAAGGGCGATTTGGTCCTAAAGAGAGCCGACGCATTAAAGGCAGTGGGCAAGTTTGAAGCTAATTGGGAAGGACCGTTCATCATCACAGAGGTCTTGGGTGGCGGAGCGTACATACTGTCGGATTCAGACGGCAGAGCTCTCCCCAGGCCATGGAATATAAACACGCTCAAAAAGTTCTATGTATAACTGCTTCTTAGCAGGAATAATCACTTTGTAGACCGGATACTCTTTTTCCCCACAGGGGTTTTAACGAGGTCCGGGGCCATGATATCAATAAAACAGATATGTGGTTCTAGGGAATTCCCTGGTGTTGTTCTCATTTATTTCAATTATTGCTTTCTTACATTACATATGCTACTTAACATGTTCATGCAGAGCATTGCACATGTCACCAGATGGGGGAGTAGGGTGTATACCCCTAGCCCACAATTTACAAATTCAAAATACAAACTGCTTCTTAGCAGGACAAGGGAGAAACAAATACAAACTGCTTCTTAGCAGGACAAGGGAGAAATAAACACAAACTGCTTCTTAGCAGGTCAAAGGGAAAGCAAACATCAGGGATCGGCGACTTCTCTTCCATGCGTCAACACTTTGGGTTCTTCTTCTCCACTGGAACATCCCCACTTCTCAGATCTACTCCAGATCTACCCCACACCTGCAAACAACGGGGAAAACAACAAGTCAAAGTGCCAAAAGAAAGAGTACAGAAGAGGAACAGACCAACCAACATCCAGATCTCAGGAACCCGGTAACAATGCTCTCAAATACGGGAAGTCCGCTCCTTACAACCACAAAGCTAGAGATCTGCACTGGAAGCACAGAGGGAAAAACGGAGCCTTCAGGGATGTGAGTGTTTTGAGGGAAACTTTCCGTACTTGAGTGCCTTATAACCAAGCTAGGAATGATTCAGGGAGGAAGTTTTCTTCAGGAACCCTGGAGATAAAACCCTCAGGCGGGGGAGAGTCCTGCCTTTTCAGCCTCCAACACTGAGTACTTTCTTAACAGGACTTGCTCCCCTGACTGAGGGCATTACAACCAGGATAAGGAGGCATCTTGAGCCAAAGGGTTGGGAGATCTAGGGTTTGAGAAGAGAGCAAATTGGAGCGGCGGAAAAGAGATGAGGGATTCTAAGCTAGGTCATGAAGGGCGGGGGGTATTTATAGAGATAGTTTCGGGCTTAAGAAAAGGGCTAAAAGGTAATGGGCTCACGCGAGTTTATGGGCCGGAGATGGAGTAAGGAGTAATTGGGCCAACATGTTCATAACAGAGTATTGCACATGTCACCAGAGGGGGGAGTAGGGTGTATACCCGTAGGTCCCAATTTTTAAATTCAAAAATTGCTCCTCAGCAAGTCAGGGGGAAAAGCAGAGGAATCACGCTGCCATCAAAGCAGAAGGAAGCGCTCGTAAGCCGCGAAAGTTGGTTGTGCCACCCGGGCCTTCCATGCTCCGCGCAGAGGGAGGGAAGCTCTCGTAAGCCGCGAAAGTTGGTTGTGCCATCCGGGCCCTCCATGCTCCGCGCAGAGACTGCACATAATCGTAAGCCACGAAAGTTGGCTGCACCCCCCGGGTCCTCCATGCTCCGTGCAGAGGTTGCATTTAACCGTAAGCCACGAAAGTTGGTTGCACCCCCCGGGTCTTCCATGCTCCGTGCAAGGGGTTCATTTAATCGTAAGCCGCGAAAGTTGGTTGTGCCATCCGGGCCCTCCATGCTCCGCGCAGAGACTGCACATAATCGTAAGCCACGAAAGTTGGTTGCATCCCCCGGGTCCTCCATGCTCCGTGCAGAGGTTGCACTTAACCGTAAGCCACGAAAGTTGGTTGCACCCCCCGGGTCTTCCATGCTCCGTGCAGGGGGTTACTATTTAATCGTAAGCCGCGAAAGTTGGTTGCACCCTCCGGGTCCTCCATGCTCCGCGCAGAGGGTTACTATTTAATCGTAAGCCGCGAAAGTTGGTCGTGCCATCCGGGCCTTCCATGCTCCGCGCAGAGGGTTACTATTTAATCGTAAGCCGCGAAAGTTGGTTGCACCCCCCGGGTCCTCCATGCTCCGCGCAGAGGGTTACTATTTAATCGTAAGCCGCGAAAGTTGGTTGCACCCCCCGGGTCCTCCATGCTCCGCGCAGAGGGTTACTATTTAATCGTAAGCCGCGAAAGTTGGTCGTGCCATCCGGGCCTACCATGCTCCGCGCAGAGGGTTACTATTTAATCGTAAGCCGCGAAAGTTAGTTGCACCCCACGGGTCCTCCATGCTCCGCGCAGAGGGTTACTATTTAATCGTAAGCCGCGAAAGTTGGTTGCACCCCCCGGGTCTTCCATGCTCCGCGCAGAGTGCTCAAGCTTGGATGGGAAGCAGCAAACGAATGCTTGGATGGGAAGCAGCAAAGGAGCGCCTGGATGGGAAGCAGCAAATGAACGCTTGGATGAAAAGCAATCATAAAATCCTCGACAGAGGAGTCAATCAAATCCTCATAAGAGGAGGCGGTGAAATCCTTTCCAGAGGAGTCAACCAAATCCTCGTAAGAGGAGGCGGTGAAATCCTTTCCAGAAAAGTCAACCAAATCCTCGTAAGAGGAGGCGGTGGAAGCCTCGCCAGAGGAGTCGTCAAAATCCTCGCCGAAGGAGTCGTCAAAAATCCTCGCCAGAGGAGTCAGCAAAATCCTCGCCAGAGGAATCAGCCGAATCCTCGCCAGAGGAGTCACCAAAATTCTCGCCAGAGGAGTCAGCAAAATCCTCGGCAGAGGAATCATCAAAATCCCTACAAAAAGAAATACCGAAATCCTCCCCAGAGGAATCAGCTAAAGTCCTCGCCAGAGGAATCAGTGGAACCCTCAAAGCGGAAATCAAAGAAACCTCAAATGAGAGGATCAGAAAAACATTAACAACAAGCATGACGGGCCAAACCAAACCAGCAGAGGAGATGCGGGAATATAAACTCGACATGAACGAGCAACAAAAACAACACAAAGAACGAAGGGAAAAAAGCAGCACAAGCAGGGAAGAAATTTCATATAAATATGCCAAGAAGGCAGAGCTGTGCACCAAAAACCAGAAGTAAGTATTAAGTTTATGCAAGTTAAAGAGTTACAAAAATTTCTTTTGAAAAAGTCAGGAGAGAAGTCGGGGACATCAAGAGGGAGGAGCAGAGGAATCTTCAGCGGGAATAGAGGAGATTGGGGCAGAGGTGGCAACTGCAGGGATCTGGCTAGCAGAGGCTCCCTCTGTAAACACAGGCAGCATGCCAGCTTCCTTCACCTTGGGGAGACGGGCTTCCAAGTCCAGCAGTTTCACAGCTTCTTGTACATATTTCTTCTCGTCTCTGTACAGGCCAAAAAGCTGATCCATCGCGGCAGAGGAGGAGGCAGAGTCATCGAAAGCTGAAGGCATCAGATCATAGGGCAGAGGAGGCTCCATGCTAAATTGGGAGAATTTCCCGGTGCTTTTGCCAGTAGGATCTCGCAGCCGGTTCACAAAGCCCACCAGAGAAGCAGAGAAAGCAGACATATACATTGGAGCAGAGGGCAACGAGTCGGACCCAACCCCAAAGGCAAAATAAGGAAGGGCCTTCTCCAGCACTGGATACCACCACACCGGCTTCTCCGGGGAATTCTCAGGGATCTTCATCAGCTTGTTTATGTCCTCATCCTGGAGGTTCTCCATCAAGGCCTGCAGATCCAGGGTGGCAAGCTGCTCCGGAGATGCCCCCGCCATCTCTAACGCCTTCTGTATCACATAAGCAACGAGGGGCCCGAAATCTTCCAGATACTCGGGGGTTCGTTTGAAGGCCGCCAATGTATCCTCCAGCATCAACCCAAGGAAGTGCTGACCCTGCGGAGACAGGAAATACTCCAGGCGCTGATCTCGTGCTCCTAGGACGTAAGCACGGCTCTGAGCCTCCACAAGTGAAGTCTTCCAGCCACGCCTGGTTTCCTTGTAGGCTTTCTCGTACCCCGTCATGAACCTGGCAAGGCTCTCATGGCTTTCCTTGGTCATCCTGGTCAATTCGGAAACCAGAGATGACTTTTCCACCTCTACCTGGGCCAGCTTGGCCTTCAACTCAGCAATCTCCGCCTCGGCTCCGCTCAGACGTTCCACTACCCCGGCGATGTCGTCATCGCGCTTGGCTACTGCAGCCTGCTCTTTTTCTCTCTCTTTCTCCAGCACATCATAGTCATGGATGCGCTGGACAGCTCCCCAGAGCCGAGACTCCACCTACAAGGAAATAGAATGGATTAGGTCAGAACAAAGAAACCATCTTCACCAAAGGAA
Source organism: Salvia miltiorrhiza (assembly GCF_028751815.1). Taxonomy (NCBI): domain Eukaryota; kingdom Viridiplantae; phylum Streptophyta; class Magnoliopsida; order Lamiales; family Lamiaceae; genus Salvia; species Salvia miltiorrhiza. The sequence continues at coordinate 2,529,952 of NC_080387.1, read as the reverse complement.
TGATTTTCTTCAGAGAAAGGGGCTCCACCAGAATAGTCAAAAGGTTAATAACTTAAATTTTTTAGATAAGGATACCAGCTGCAAAATACCTGAAGAGCCGTCTGGGCAATCAGACTTGCCAAAGCCCCTCGTGTCAAGTTCTCCATTTTCTCCTTGTCTTTCGAATGAACACGAGAAGACAAGGCATCAATAAACCCTTGCCCCGACAAACTTGAAACTGGGCCAGGGACAATATCTTCTGATTCATCAACAGCAGGGACCACAGCCTTGCCCTTGCCCTTTCCCCCAGCGGAAGGAGGGACTTTCGAACCACCAGCAGACTTCTTGGCTGGAGTCGCGGACTTGCCAGCCTTCTTCAGGCTTTCCTGTCTCTCCTTCTCACCCACGGAAATCAGAGAACCCCTCTTCCGCTTCTTCGAGAGATCGAGAGTGGCGGTGTCCTGGGCAGAGTTGGGAGAAGGAACCTCGTCAGTAATATCCACAATTTGGACACCTTTTTCACCAGTACCAGATGCATCACCAGTACTGGAGCGTCTGCGCCCGTGAACAAGGCCGCCGGCATCGACCTCCTCCGCATCAAATGTGCGTAAGGCTTCCACATTTCTATCTGCGACCTCTGCCACAGGGAGAGTGATAACCATCTCGGTCCCAGCGGGTTGAACGGGAAGGTCCGTGCGGGAAGCAGAGCCCCCCGAGCCATGTTCCCCGCTGCGGGTGGGAGAAGCAACGGCAGCCAAATTAGTTCCGCATTGTTTCCTCCAAGACATGTCTGCAAATAAAAATTCTACACCGTTAGAATCAGGGTAACAAGAATCAATATATTTTCTAACTCATATTTTTACCTATCGATTTCTTTGGATATAGGGGAAATAGGCTATTATAGGCCAAAGCCGAATTGTTCTCGGCAAGATATCTACAAGGGAGGGGCTTGTCGGCATTCAGGGCATTGAGGTGAGTTATAACCCCCAAGTCAAACGTGGAGGGGAAACCCGGAGAAGCGGGTTTATAGGTGGTACGAGGGTCATGCCATTCCAGCTCCGCAACGTCGTAATTGCGCCAAGTGCCAACAAGAGTGCGCACGTAACAGTATTGAAACAAAAAATCTTTGTCATAAGAATTTAAGGAGGAAAGGAAGGTGGTGGGATACTTCTGGAGGCCAGCGAAACTGTACAAAGGGCTGCCCTGCATACAGAGCGACTGGGTTTGAAAAAATAATTTGGCGGTGTCTCCAACACCGTGAGCTCGGCACAGAATGTGGAAGGCGTATAACCTACGGATAGCAGAGGGGGTGACTTGATAAAAGGGGATACGGTAATGGTTGCAAACCTCAACTAAAAGAGCAGGGGGAGGAAGCCTTAGGCCAGCATCAATCTGGGCCTTCCAAATGACCACCATTTTAGGATTACGCATTCTCGCAGGGGGCGTTGAGGCCTTAGAAAAAGATTCAAACTTCAGGTCTGCAGGGTTACGACATTTGGCCTTCATCTTTTCCATCTCCGCAACGCTAAGGCGGGACTCAGGAATGGACTTGGGGGGTTGGGGTGTCTTTCTGGTTTTCTTTTTAAGTCGGGAAGGATTCGGAGTAGCTTGGGAATCGTGAGAGGCAGAGGGGGAAGGAAGGTTTTCGAGACCTTGGAGCTGGGAGGAAGAAGATGAAGAAGCATGGGGAGAAGGAGAAGGCGAACGCGAGGGCTGGGGAGCGGAAGTGGAAGCCATTATCAGAAATTTTAATCCTAGGGTTTCTAGCACGCTCAATCAGAGCACCAACAAATATACCACTACACTACAACTGATCACAAATATCGGGAGAAGAGGATACGCGAGTTACCTAGGTCAGGAAAAGATTGGCAGTAAAAACTGGAGTGGAGGAGTCGCGGGAAAACACGCCGGAACAGGAAGAGAATCGCCGGAAATCGCAGATGAAGGAATTAGGGAAAAAGTGAAGAAGATGAATAGTGGGAAGAAAAATTTCAAAACTGACTAAGTAACGTGCGCGGGCAACTACCGCCCTACGGGATGAATGACACGTGGCATACGGGAATTAATCAATGGCTAAGAATTTCTACGGAGAGACGAAAAGACGCAAAGGTTAAAAAGTAACCTCGGGGTACGGAAAAAGCACTGTAGAAAGGGCGGGCATTTAATGCTGGTGACGTCATCCACGCGGGCGAACCCTCTGACTAGTTGCACTGTTCCAGAGTGAACTAGCCAGACCAGGGGAGGGAGTAACAAAAACGCCAGAGAACAATTTACAGGGTTTTACCTTTACTTTCTTACAAAATTAGAATTCTCGTGTCTTCATGATTCGCAGGGACGAAGGAAAACAGCACAACGCTGGCTTAAACAATACTTCACTGGTTGAACACGAAGAATACCCGGTTCAACCAGACTAGAGGGGGGAGTGGTTGATGAGGAGTGATATGTGCAGAGTAGGGAAATGATGCAAAACAGAGGAATCGACTCCACCAGCGGAACAAGTATGGCAGAGGAAGTACATTCGTCAGAAGAAATCATCCTCTCCAGAGGGATCTTACCCACTAAAGGCATCTCATGCGTCAGAGAAGTCACCCTCGCCAGGGAAGTCATCCTCGCCAGAGAAGTCACCCTCGCCAGAGAAGTCATTCACGCCAGAGAAGTCGCCCTCGCCAGAGAAGCAGCCTCCGCCAGAGGAACTACCTTCATCAGCGGAATCGCCAGAGACGCGGGAGATTTCCCGCGTGAAGGCAAATTTACCAACATGCCCTTCTATCACGCCAAGCGCATGAACCACAGATGATTTTACTATTTTGCCCTTCTATGTAATCTATAAATAGACCATGCGTGCTCCCCTGTACACTACGTTATCTCTTGTTTTTGAATACAACAGTCACTTTTCTCTCTCGTGCTAAGTTTTCGATCGTCTTACTTCGCTCTTTCCGATCATCTCTACTAGGTATAGTTTATGCTTTTTACTTCGTAGTTTAGGTGTTGGTTTCGTGAAACACCAAGTCGCATCGGGTGAAAGATGGTCGTTGGATACCGGGCGTCGTGCGTCGGGCAAGTAACCAAGGTGCCGGAGATGGCAGCAACAGTCCCGAAGAGAAATCGGGGATGTTTCATTTGTGATGAAATGGGGCATCGAATGAGGGATTATCCAAAGCGGGTGAATGCGATTGTTGTTTAAAGGGATGAGGACAGCGAGGTCGTGGGCCCGAGGATGAATCCATTGCAGGTTGTGTCTGCAATTCAAGTTGAGTCCAAGAACGAGGGCGAATCAAATGGTGGTGCGGAAGAGATGATGGATCCGGCCATAATTTGGTTCGGGAGTATTCGTGAGGAGGAGCTCAGATCAGGGGGTTTAATCTCATCAACGACGAGGACGTCGTCGGGTTTTGGTGGGGGTGGTTTGTTAGACCCTTGAAAAGTGAGGTCCGAGACACGTCGAGTCCGTGCGACGTGCATCGGCAGATTGGCGCAAGGTTGTCGAGAAGCGGGGCAACGGAGCCAAGTGTTGATGCGGAGCAACACATCGTGCGGGTGAGTACCGGGCGAGACACGGACGGCCGATGTTGAGTGGCATCGGGTGAAAGATGGTCGTTGGATACCGGGCGTCATGCGTCATGCACGCACGCCGCCGAGTGGACACGTCGGGTGATGCCGGGTGCCGCACATCGGGCGTGCAGGGCGCCGAGCGCAAGTGTCGGGCGAACATGGGGCGAGCGCCGTGTCGAGGGCACGCACACTGCCGAGCTAGTGCGCCGGGTGATGCCGGGCATTGTGCGTCGGGCGTGCGGGGCGCCGAGACACGGGCGCCCGCTGAGACGGATGGCAAGCAATGGGCGACGGAAGACGTGCGCGCGCGCGCCGAGCGATGGGCGAGCGGGCCGCGCGCGCGGACTCCCGCCACGACGAGGAATTGGCGCTAAGTCCACCCGGCAGCCACGCGGGCGACAGTTGGCTATGCGGGCCAACAAGGCAAAGCACGGGCGATGCGCGCCCGAGCAGTTGACACGAGGAAGGCGTGTCTTGGCTAAGGCGAATGGATGAAGGCTGAAAATGTCCTTGCTAGGACTCGAACACGGGATCAGTTGGGAGCAGCGTGGGGCGGTTGCTGGGCGCCAATTGCCCATGCCCATGATCGGCAGTTTTGAGTAGTGGGGCGAAAAACTGCCCGGCGGTTACATCCAAGAGCCTTGTGCGGTTTTGCCTAGTGATGGGGGATGTCCATCACACTTAAATTGTAATTTGGTCGTGAGTTGTACACAAGAGAGTAGTGCACGAGCCTTGAGCATAGATAGGTCCTTGTAATTTTATTCTGGGAATAAAATTAAAGGTTGGGGCGTGGTGTTCCCGTAAATCGTTGTGTGTTGCTTAAGGTTGTTCATGTTGATGTCCGATGCGTGTGAACTTTGATTCGTGCATACACTTGAGAGCCTCATACATTCTAAGTGTTAAAGGAGTGTCGGTGAGGGTGGAAGCTGGTCGGGTTGCGGGAATCCGGCGCTGCACGGGGCAAAAAATTCTAGCCAAGGAAAACCCCGTGACAATTTGGTATCAGAGCCAGGTTGGCTCTGGTGCGTGTGGAGGCCATTGCGGAGATGGTGCAAGCGAGGGAATTTTCTGCTCTCGAAGAGCGGGTGCTGAGATTGGAGACGGTGTTTGGGAGGACACCGGAGGGTCTCGACGTCAGCTGGACTTGAGACCGTCTTTGGTCAAATTGTTGCGATCAAAGAGTCGGTTGAAGCAATGCGCAAATCGGTGGAAGACACTCCCGGATTTGTTGAAGGTCGGATCGTGTCGTGCGAGGAAGAGGTGTCTACCTTGACGCAGGCGGTCGACATCAAGATCGAGGAGTTGTTGGACGAGTTGCGACTCGTGAAGCGAGTGCTCAGAACGGTGGAGGAAGGCAGGCCGGTCCCGAAGGTCCGTGTCCCGGAACCCAAACCTTTTGAGGGCACTAAGAGTTCGAAGGAGTTGGAGAATTTTCTATGGGACATGGAGATGTATTTCAAGGCATCTCATGTACCCGATGATGAGAAGGTGTCGATCACTAGCATGTACTTGACGGGTGATGCGAAGCTGTGGTGGCGTTCTAGGCCAAGTGTCGGTGCTGGTGGCTATCAGTTGGAGTCTTTGACGTGGGAGGCGTTAAAGCGTGAGTTGAAGGAGCAGTTCCTTCCGGGTAATTCTTCGTGGATGGCGAGGGATGCCTTAAGAAAGTTGAAGTATACAGAATCTGTCCGTGACTATGTAAAGAGATTCAGTTCGTTGATGTTGGACGTGAATGACATGTCGGAGGCGGACAAACTGTTCAACTTTATGGCGGGAATGCAGCCGTGGGCTCAGGCCGAAGTGAGACGGCAAGGAGTCAAGGATGTGCAGTCGGCCATTACTGTTGATGAGGGATTCGTTGATTTCAGGCCGGTTGGTGATTCCCACGAGTTCGAGAGAAGGAAGAAGGACTCGAAGAAAGGGAAGGAGAATGAGAAATCCGGCGAGCAAGTAACCAAGGTGCCGGAGATGGCAGCAACAGCCCCGAAGAGAAATCGCGGATGTTTCATTTGTGATGAAATGGGGCATCGAATGAGGGATTATCCAAAGCGGGTGAATGCGATTGTTGTTGAAAGGGATGAGGACAGCGAGGTCGTGGGCCCGAGGATGAATCCATTGCAGGTTGTGTCTGCAATTCAAGTTGAGTCCAAGAACGAGGGCGGATCAAATGGTGGTGCGGAAGAGATGATGGATCCGGCCATAATTTGGTTAGGGAGTATTCGTGAGGAGGAGCTCAGATCAGGGGGTTTAATCTCATCAACGACGTGGACGTCGTCGGGTTTTGGTGGGGGTGGTTTGTTAGACCCTTGAAAAGTGAGGTCCGAGACACGTCGAGTCCGTGCGACGTGCATCGGCAGATTGGCGCAAGGTTGTCGAGAAGCGGGGCAACGGAGCCAAGTGTTGATGCGGAGCAACACATCGTGCGGGTGAGTACCGGGCGAGACACGGACGGCCGATGTTGAGTGGCATCGGGTGAAAGATGGTCGTTGGATACCGGGCGTCATGCGTCATGCACGCACGCCGCCGAGTGGACGCGTCGGGTGATGCCGGGTGCCGCACATCGGGCGTGCAGGGCGCCGAGCGCAAGTGTCGGGCGAACATGGGGCGAGCGCCGTGTCGAGGGCACGCACACTGCCGAGCTAGTGCGCCGGGTGATGCCGGGCATTGTGCGTCGGGCGTGCGGGGCGCCGAGACACGGGCGCCCGCTGAGACGGATGGCAAGCGATGGGCGACGGAAGACGTGCGCGCGCGCGCCGAGCGATGGGCGAGCGGGCCGCGCGCGCGGACTCCCGCCACGACGAGGAATTGGCGCTAAGTCCACCCGGCAGCCACGCGGGCGACAGTTGGCTATGCGGGCCAACAAGGCAAAGCACGGGCGATGCGCGCCCGAGCAGTTGACACGAGGAAGGCGTGTCTTGGCTAAGGCGAATGGATGAAGGCTGAAAATGTCCTTGCTAGGACTCGAACACGGGATCAGTTGGGAGCAGCATGGGGCGGTTGCTGGGCGCCAATTGCCCATGCCCATGATCGGCAGTTTTGAGTAGTGGGGCGAAAAACTGCCCGGCGGTTACATCCAAGAGCCTTGTGCGGTTTTGCCTAGTGATGGGGGATGTCCATCACACTTAAATTGTAATTTGGTCGTGAGTTGTACACAAGAGAGTAGTGCACGAGCCTTGAGCATAGATAGGTCCTTGTAATTTTATTCTGGGAATAAAATTAAAGGTTGGGGCGTGGTGTTCCCGTAAATCGTTGTGTGTTGCTTAAGGTTGTTCATGTTGATGTCCGATGCGTGTGAACTTTGATTCGTGCATACACTTGAGAGCCTCATACATTCTAAGTGTTAAAGGAGTGTCGGTGAGGGTGGAAGCTGGTCGGGTTGCGGGAATCCGGCGCTGCACGGGGCAAAAAATTCTAGCCAAGGAAAACCCCGTGACAATTTGGTATCAGAGCCAGGTTGGCTCTGGTGCGTGTGGAGGCCATTGCGGAGATGGTGCAAGCGAGGGAATTTTCTGCTCTCGAAGAGCGGGTGCTGAGATTGGAGACGGTGTTTGGGAGGACACCGGAGGTCTCGACGTCAGCTGGACTTGAGACCGTCTTTGGTCAAATTGTTGCGATCAAAGAGTCGGTTGAAGCAATGCGCAAATCGGTGGAAGACACTCCCGGATTTGTTGAAGGTCGGATCGTGTCGTGCGAGGAAGAGGTGTCTACCTTGACGCAGGCGGTCGACATCAAGATCGAGGAGTTGTTGGACGAGTTGCGACTCGTGAAGCGAGTGCTCAGAACGGTGGAGCAAGGCAGGCCGGTCCCGAAGGTCCGTGTCCCGGAACCCAAACCTTTTGAGGGCACTAAGAGTTCGAAGGAGTTGGAGAATTTTCTATGGGACATGGAGATGTATTTCAAGGCATCTCATGTACCCGATGATGAGAAGGTGTCGATCACTAGCATGTACTTGACGGGTGATGCGAAGCTGTGGTGGCGTTCTAGGCCAAGTGTCGGTGCTGGTGGCTATCAGTTGGAGTCTTTGACGTGGGAGGCGTTAAAGCGTGAGTTGAAGGAGCAGTTCCTTCCGGGTAATTCTTCGTGGATGGCGAGGGATGCCTTAAGAAAGTTGAAGTATACAGAATCTGTCCGTGACTATGTAAAGAGATTCAGTTCGTTGATGTTGGACGTGAATGACATGTCGGAGGCGGACAAACTGTTCAACTTTATGGCGGGAATGCAGCCGTGGGCTCAGGCCGAAGTGAGACGGCAAGGAGTCAAGGATGTGCAGTCGGCCATTACTGTTGATGAGGGATTCGTTGATTTCAGGCCGGTTGGTGATTCCCACGAGTTCGAGAGAAGGAAGAAGGACTCGAAGAAAGGGAAGGAGAATGAGAAATCCGGCGAGCAAGTAACCAAGGTGCCGGAGATGGCAGCAACAGCCCCGAAGAGAAATCGCGGATGTTTCATTTGTGATGAAATGGGGCATCGAATGAGGGATTATCCAAAGCGGGTGAATGCGATTGTTGTTGAAAGGGATGAGGACAGCGAGGTCGTGGGCCCGAGGATGAATCCATTGCAGGTTGTGTCTGCAATTCAAATTGAGTCCAAGAACGAGGGCGGATCAAATGGTGGTGCGGAAGAGATGATGGATCCGGCCATAATTTGGTTAGGGAGTATTCGTGAGGAGGAGCTCAGATCAGGGGGTTTAATCTCATCAACGACGAGGACGTCGTCGGGTTTTGGTGGGGGTGGTTTGTTAGACCCTTGAAAAGTGAGGTCCGAGACACGTCGAGTCCGTGCGACGTGCATCGGCAGATTGGCGCAAGGTTGTCGAGAAGCGGGGCAACGGAGCCAAGTGTTGATGCGGAGCAACACATCGTGCGGGTGAGTACCGGGCGAGACACGGACGGCCGATGTTGAGTGGCATCGGGTGAAAGATGGTCGTTGGATACCGGGCGTCATGCGTCATGCACGCACGCCGCCGAGTGGGCGCGCCGGGTGATGCCGGGCGCCGCACATCGGGCGTGCGGGGTGCCGAGCGCAAGTGTCGGGCAAGCGCTGTGTCGAGGGCACGCACGCTGCCGAGCTAGTGCGCCGGGTGATGCCGGGCATTGTGCGTCGGGCGTGCGGGGCGCCAACACACGGGCGCCCGCCGAGACGGATGGCAAGCGATGGGCGACGGCAGACGTGCGCGCGCGCGCCGAGCGATGGGCGAGCGGGCCGCGCGCGCGGACTCCCGCCACGACGAGGAATTGGCGCTAAGTCCACCCGGCAGCCACGCGGGCGACAGTTGGCTATGCGGGCCAACAAGGCAAAGCACGGGCGATGCGCGCCCGAGCAGTTGACACGAGGAAGGCGTGTCTTGGCTAAGGCGAATGGATGAAGGCTGAAAATGTCCTTGCTAGGACTCGAACACGGGATCAGTTGGGAGCAGCGTGGGGCGGTTGCTGGGCGCCAATTGCCCATGCCCATGATCGGCAGTTTTGAGTAGTGGGGCGAAAAACTGCCCGGCGGTTACATCCAAGAGCCTTGTGCGGTTTTGCCTAGTGATGGGGGATGTCCATCACACTTAAATTGTAATTTGGTCGTGAGTTGTACACAAGAGAGTAGTGCACGAGCCTTGAGCATAGATAGGTCCTTGTAATTTTATTCTGGGAATAAAATTAAAGGTTGGGGCGTGGTGTTCCCGTAAATCGTTGTGTGTTGCTTAAGGTTGTTCATGTTGATGTCCGATGCGTGTGAACTTTGATTCGTGCATACACTTGAGAGCCTCATACATTCTAAGTGTTAAAGGAGTGTCGGTGAGGGTGGAAGCTGGTCGGGTTGCGGGAATCCGGCGCTGCACGGGGCAAAAAATTCTAGCCAAGGAAAACCCCGTGACAATTTGGTATCAGAGCCAGGTTGGCTCTGGTGCGTGTGGAGGCCATTGCGGAGATGGTGCAAGCGAGGGAATTTTCTGCTCTCGAAGAGCGGGTGCTGAGATTGGAGACGGTGTTTGGGAGGACACCGGAGGTCTCGACGTCAGCTGGACTTGAGACCGTCTTTGGTCAAATTGTTGCGATCAAAGAGTCGGTTGAAGCAATGCGCAAATCGGTGGAAGACACTCCCGGATTTGTTGAAGGTCGGATCGTGTCGTGCGAGGAAGAGGTGTCTACCTTGACGCAGGCGGTCGACATCAAGATCGAGGAGTTGTTGGACGAGTTGCGACTCGTGAAGCGAGTGCTCAGAACGGTGGAGCAAGGCAGGCCGGTCCCGAAGGTCCGTGTCCCGGAACCCAAACCTTTTGAGGGCACTAAGAGTTCGAAGGAGTTGGAGAATTTTCTATGGGACATGGAGATGTATTTCAAGGCATCTCATGTACCCGATGATGAGAAGGTGTCGATCACTAGCATGTACTTGACGGGTGATGCGAAGCTGTGGTGGCGTTCTAGGCCAAGTGTCGGTGCTGGTGGCTATCAGTTGGAGTCTTTGACGTGGGAGGCGTTAAAGCGTGAGTTGAAGGAGCAGTTCCTTCCGGGTAATTCTTCGTGGATGGCGAGGGATGCCTTAAGAAAGTTGAAGTATACAGAATCTGTCCGTGACTATGTAAAGAGATTCAGTTCGTTGATGTTGGACGTGAATGACATGTCGGAGGCGGACAAACTGTTCAACTTTATGGCGGGAATGCAGCCGTGGGCTCAGGCCGAAGTGAGACGGCAAGGAGTCAAGGATGTGCAGTCGGCCATTACTGTTGATGAGGGATTCGTTGATTTCAGGCCGGTTGGTGATTCCCACGAGTTCGAGAGAAGGAAGAAGGACTCGAAGAAAGGGAAGGAGAATGAGAAATCCGGCGAGCAAGTAACCAAGGTGCCGGAGATGGCAGCAACAGCCCCGAAGAGAAATCGCGGATGTTTCATTTGTGATGAAATGGGGCATCGAATGAGGGATTATCCAAAGCGGGTGAATGCGATTGTTGTTGAAAGGGATGAGGACAGCGAGGTCGTGGGCCCGAGGATGAATCCATTGCAGGTTGTGTCTGCAATTCAAATTGAGTCCAAGAACGAGGGCGGATCAAATGGTGGTGCGGAAGAGATGATGGATCCGGCCATAATTTGGTTAGGGAGTATTCGTGAGGAGGAGCTCAGATCAGGGGGTTTAATCTCATCAACGACGAGGACGTCGTCGGGTTTTGGTGGGGGTGGTTTGTTAGACCCTTGAAAAGTGAGGTCCGAGACACGTCGAGTCCGTGCGACGTGCATCGGCAGATTGGCGCAAGGTTGTCGAGAAGCGGGGCAACGGAGCCAAGTGTTGATGCGGAGCAACACATCGTGCGGGTGAGTACCGGGCGAGACACGGACGGCCGATGTTGAGTGGCATCGGGTGAAAGATGGTCGTTGGATACCGGGCGTCATGCGTCATGCACGCACGCCGCCGAGTGGGCGCGCCGGGTGATGCCGGGCGCCGCACATCGGGCGTGCGGGGTGCCGAGCGCAAGTGTCGGGCAAGCGCTGTGTCGAGGGCACGCACGCTGCCGAGCTAGTGCGCCGGGTGATGCCGGGCATTGTGCGTCGGGCGTGCGGGGCGCCAACACACGGGCGCCCGCCGAGACGGATGGCAAGCGATGGGCGACGGCAGACGTGCGCGCGCGCGCCGAGCGATGGGCGAGCGGGCCGCGCGCGGACTCCCGCCACGACGAGGAATTGGCGCTAAGTCCACCCGGCAGCCACGCGGGCGACAGTTGGCTATGCGGGCCAACAAGGCAAAGCACGGGCGATGCGCGCCCGAGCAGTTGACACGAGGAAGGCGTGTCTTGGCTAAGGCGAATGGATGAAGGCTGAAAATGTCCTTGCTAGGACTCGAACACGGGATCAGTTGGGAGCAGCGTGGGGCGGTTGCTGGGCGCCAATTGCCCATGCCCATGATCGGCAGTTTTGAGTAGTGGGGCGAAAAACTGCCCGGCGGTTACATCCAAGAGCCTTGTGCGGTTTTGCCTAGTGATGGGGGATGTCCATCACACTTAAATTGTAATTTGGTCGTGAGTTGTACACAAGAGAGTAGTGCACGAGCCTTGAGCATAGATAGGTCCTTGTAATTTTATTCTGGGAATAAAATTAAAGGTTGGGGCGTGGTGTTCCCGTAAATCGTTGTGTGTTGCTTAAGGTTGTTCATGTTGATGTCCGATGCGTGTGAACTTTGATTCGTGCATACACTTGAGAGCCTCATACATTCTAAGTGTTAAAGGAGTGTCGGTGAGGGTGGAAGCTGGTCGGGTTGCGGGAATCCGGCGCTGCACGGGGCAAAAAATTCTAGCCAAGGAAAACCCCGTGACAATTTGGTATCAGAGCCAGGTTGGCTCTGGTGCGTGTGGAGGCCATTGCGGAGATGGTGCAAGCGAGGGAATTTTCTGCTCTCGAAGAGCGGGTGCTGAGATTGGAGACGGTGTTTGGGAGGACACCGGAGGTCTCGACGTCAGCTGGACTTGAGACCGTCTTTGGTCAAATTGTTGCGATCAAAGAGTCGGTTGAAGCAATGCGCAAATCGGTGGAAGACACTCCCGGATTTGTTGAAGGTCGGATCGTGTCGTGCGAGGAAGAGGTGTCTACCTTGACGCAGGCGGTCGACATCAAGATCGAGGAGTTGTTGGACGAGTTGCGACTCGTGAAGCGAGTGCTCAGAACGGTGGAGCAAGGCAGGCCGGTCCCGAAGGTCCGTGTCCCGGAACCCAAACCTTTTGAGGGCACTAAGAGTTCGAAGGAGTTGGAGAATTTTCTATGGGACATGGAGATGTATTTCAAGGCATCTCATGTACCCGATGATGAGAAGGTGTCGATCACTAGCATGTACTTGACGGGTGATGCGAAGCTGTGGTGGCGTTCTAGGCCAAGTGTCGGTGCTGGTGGCTATCAGTTGGAGTCTTTGACGTGGGAGGCGTTAAAGCGTGAGTTGAAGGAGCAGTTCCTTCCGGGTAATTCTTCGTGGATGGCGAGGGATGCCTTAAGAAAGTTGAAGTATACAGAATCTGTCCGTGACTATGTAAAGAGATTCAGTTCGTTGATGTTGGACGTGAATGACATGTCGGAGGCGGACAAACTGTTCAACTTTATGGCGGGAATGCAGCCGTGGGCTCAGGCCGAAGTGAGACGGCAAGGAGTCAAGGATGTGCAGTCGGCCATTACTGTTGATGAGGGATTCGTTGATTTCAGGCCGGTTGGTGATTCCCACGAGTTCGAGAGAAGGAAGAAGGACTCGAAGAAAGGGAAGGAGAATGAGAAATCCGGCGAGCAAGTAACCAAGGTGCCGGAGATGGCAGCAACAGCCCCGAAGAGAAATCGCGGATGTTTCATTTGTGATGAAATGGGGCATCGAATGAGGGATTATCCAAAGCGGGTGAATGCGATTGTTGTTGAAAGGGATGAGGACAGCGAGGTCGTGGGCCCGAGGATGAATCCATTGCAGGTTGTGTCTGCAATTCAAGTTGAGTCCAAGAACGAGGGCGGATCAAATGGTGGTGCGGAAGAGATGATGGATCCGGCCATAATTTGGTTAGGGAGTATTCGTGAGGAGGAGCTCAGATCAGGGGGTTTAATCTCATCAACGACGAGGACGTCGTCGGGTTTTGGTGGGGGTGGTTTGTTAGACCCTTGAAAAGTGAGGTCCGAGACACGTCGAGTCCGTGCGACGTGCATCGGCAGATTGGCGCAAGGTTGTCGAGAAGCGGGGCAACGGAGCCAAGTGTTGATGCGGAGCAACACATCGTGCGGGTGAGTACCGGGCGAGACACGGACGGCCGATGTTGAGTGGCATCGGGTGAAAGATGGTCGTTGGATACCGGGCGTCATGCGTCATGCACGCACGCCGCCGAGTGGACGCGTCGGGTGATGCCGGGTGCCGCACATCGGGCGTGCAGGGCGCCGAGCGCAAGTGTCGGGCGAACATGGGGCGAGCGCCGTGTCGAGGGCACGCACACTGCCGAGCTAGTGCGCCGGGTGATGCCGGGCATTGTGCGTCGGGCGTGCGGGGCGCCAACACACGGGCGCCCGCCGAGACGGATGGCAAGCGATGGGCGAAGGCAGACGTGCGCGCGCGCGCCGAGCGATGGGCCGCGCGCGCGAACTCCCGCCACGACGAGGAATTGGCGC
>NC_080387.1:2483821-2513821 GCF_028751815.1 Salvia miltiorrhiza | reverse complement strand
GGAGGCACACTTTTTTCCAGGAGACCTGTCCCGAAGCTTTTCCCCAAACAAATGTTCTAACAATTTTTTCAATCTGATGAATGACTTCACCGGGTAAGGGAAAAATCTGCAGCCAATAACACTCAGTGCCTTGGAGGACCGCTCTTGCAAGTTCAAGTCTTCCGACCATTGAAAGATTTATGTCCGACCATTTATAGATGGCTTCGGTAATCTTCAGAATTAGCGGTTCGTATTGTGCTGCCAATAGCCTTTTCGACGCCAAGGGGATGCCAAGATACTTGATGGGAAGATATCCATCTTCAAAGCCGAAGAGGTCAAGGATCTCACGTTTTTCAGAATCCTTAACACCGGCTATGAAGATTTGGGATTTCCTTTTGTTGATTTTGAGGCCCGAAGCTCCAGCAAACTCCTTTAGTGTGTCATCTATAGCCTCCATGGACCCAAGATCACCCCTTCCAAACATGAGAAGGTCATCGGCGAAGGCGAGGTGAGTGATCTTGAGTTTTTCGCACTTTGGGTGAAAATTGAATTCCTTTTCACGAGTGCGCAGTTGAAGGAGACGGGTGAGGTACTCCATGCAAAGAAGGAAGAGCGTGGGGGACATTGGATCACCTTGTCGGAGTCCCCTCTTGCCTTCAATGTAGTGATGGTGGCCACCATTGATGGAAAAGGGTGAAGGTGGCCGAGGTCACACATGTCATGATCCACTGGATAAACGTTTTGTGAAAGCCAAGGCCGACAAGCACCCTTCCAAGGAAAGTCCAAGAGATGGAATCATATGCCTTTTGAAGGCCAATTTTCAGCATGCATCTTGGTGATATTCTTTTCCGCTCGTATTTCCTGATCAATTCCTGTGCCAAGAAGATGTTATCAGTAATAGACCGACCCTTAACAAAAGCAGACTGGGAAGAATGAATAATATTGTTAAGGCAAGATTGCATGCGGTTAGAAAGAATTTTGGTAATGATCTTATAAAGCACATTCGTGCAAGCAATCGGTCGAAAATCCCCAACGGATGGATTGTGTCGAGTTTTGGGGATGAGTGACACCACCGTATGGTTGATCTCCTTATGGATCAGTCCATAATTGAAAAATTCATGGACTGCACCAAGGAGATCAAGCTTGACCATTGGCCACTCATTCTTAAAGAATGCCGCCAAAAATCCATCGGGCCCCGGCGCTTTTTCATTGCCAATATCCCACAATGCATCCTTGATTTCTTGGTCCGAGATTGGTGTGATCATGGCATCTCGCTCGCCTAATTGGAGCCTCGGACCTTCTTCAAATGCGGCCCATTCAATAGGGTCCGGGAGCACTTCCTTTCCGAATAGGTCTTTGTAATGGTCATCGAACAATTGAATGATTTCCTCCATATCTCTCGTCTCTTCTCCGTTTTCCTTGCAAACAAAGGAGATAGAGTTAGTGATATTCATCTTCTTAATCATGGAGAAAAAGTATTTAGAGTTTTTGTCGGCATGATTAAGATGAAGGCTTTTCGCCTTTTGCTTGAGGAAGTCCTTCTCGGCAAGATCAAGGAAGGTGGCTTGCTTTCGAGCTTCCACTTCCTTATCCTTAAGAACGGCGTTGAGAGGGTCTTTGTCAAGTTCTCCTTGAATGGCATTGAGTTCGGTCCTTGCAACATTAGCTCTTTCCGAAATGTGCGAGCATTCCTTATGGTTGAAACTCCTAAGGACACTTTGGAGGTCCTTAAGTTTCAAGGCAAAGTTTTGTTGAGCTTTTTCATCCAAAATCTGCACCCACGAGTCTTCAACTAGGTTATGGAACTTCAGATTCTGCATCCAAAAATTGAAAAATTTAAAGGGCCGAGAGAAACTCTTGACACAATCAAATAAGTAAATAATAGAAGCAGAATGGTCCGAGAATACTCCCCTAGTAAGGAATTCGGCTCGGCAAAAAAGGTTTGCTATCGCCCATGCATTGTTATACATGACTCGATCGATCTTTGAATAAACTCTTGTGTTCGTCCAAGTATAGAAACAGCCCGTCGACGGGGCATCCTCCAAACCACCCGCCGAGCATGCATCGGCAAAGTCCGCATACTCCCAAGGCATAGGGGCCGCACCTCCCGTTCTATCACTCGGCTCCTTTACATTATTGAAGTCTCCTGCAACAATGTTAGGGATACTTTGCACCGCCAAATCAACCAATGTTTTCCACAAAGGTTTCCTCTTTGGAAGAGCATTAAAAGCATAAACACAAGTGAAATAGAAGGATTTCCTACTTGTCAAACAATCAATATTCAAAACCAAGTGTTGTTCATCCTTTTTGTAACAAGTGGCCGAAATGAGTGATGGGTTCCAAATGACAAGTATTCGGCCCCCTTTACACAAATCAAAATTATGCTCGAAATTCCAATGAGGTAAGATTTTTCCCATAATTTTTTTAACCTTAGTGGAATTAAGCTTTGTTTCAAGAAGTCCCAAAAGCCCAATTTTATGTTTTTTCACAAATTCCAAAATTGCATTTTGTTTATGGGGTTTATGCAATCCCCGAATGTTCCATGTCGCACAAATCATGAGGAACATTTTTTAGGAGTGTTACTAACCTTTCCTTTACCTTTGCCTTTGGCCTTTCCATTGGTTTTAAGCTTTTGATGTTGCACGGCCTTGGCTTTCTCCAAGCTCTGGTCTGATTTTGCAGGGGCTTCGAGAGCTAAAATTGTTGAACGTGGAGCAAGCTGTCCAACAGGCGAGCAAGGTGGCTGTGTATCCTCCGAGCTCAAGGCAGTCATGAAGGTGTTTGCCGAGGCGCTAGGCGCCGAGGCATCCACCAAAAAGCCCCCCGCCGAGGCGCTAGGCGCCAAGACGGGTGTCTCAATATGGTCCGAGGCAAAAACCCCATTTCTAATCAAGACGGGCGTGTTGACTGCCGAGCTCGTGTGTCCTATCGGCGAGGACTGCACCGCCGAGGGCCCTCGCGTATGATCTGCCGAGTGCACATGAACAGCCGGCAATGCCTTTTTTGCCGAGGGCAAAACAGCCTCAGGCGGGTCCATGCTTGTTGCCGGGTACGCACAAGCAATCGACGAGGAATTTTTTGCCGAAGAAGAGGGCTGGTGTGCTGCCACTGGCGGTGTCATGCTTGCTGCCGAGTGGTGGTGTCCAGCCGATGGTGAGTGGTTGGGCGACAGTGAGCACAAATTGCCGAGAGGAGTGGTATCCCCAACAAGTCTTTTTCCTTCTTGGTTTTCCATGTCCATTTCTTCAAGGTGTTGGGTTTGATGCTCTTCTACACACTCAAATCGGGTTTCCCAATCTTCAACCATCCCGTCATAAGATGGAGTAGGACTAGGAAACCTAATATGAGTATTCGGTGGAGAAGGGGGTTTCTTGATTGGTACATACACCTTTTGATGTTGGGGTGGAGGGGGCCTACTCTTGTGACCCGGAGTCTTCTTCCTATTTGAAGGAGGAGCACTTCGAACATCACGACGGGTACGACTACGTCCCTTGCGATAGGTAGCTTTAGTCCACCCATCGTTTTCATTGCCATGCGTCGGTTCTCCACCCTTGTTCTTCTTCTTATCCTCCTTTTGAGCCATTGATCCCTTGTTCTTACACTCCCCCTCATGATGCCCAAGCTTGTGGCAATAAGCACAAAGTTTGGGGAAGTAGTCAAACATGATTCTTTGGTTGATTGTTTTCCCATTAGGCAACTTGAGAAAAACATTCTTCTTTGCTTGCGGTTTTGTGGCATCAACAAGGATTTGGAATCTTGCCGCCGTCACATCGCTCTTGTAGAAAGTCTTGACATCAACGGATATGGGAGTTCCATTGAGAGACGCAATTTTGGAAATAGCTCTCTCATTCCAAAGCTCGAGCGGGAGGTTAGGGAGGAACCCCCATGCCGAGTACTTGTTGATGGCCGAGATGTCGAAGGTGAAATTCGGGGGAAGATGGCACAAGGACAGTTTGGAGCCCTCAATGGCATAATGGCCTCCACGGTAAATCCGGTCACGGTCCTCAGCGGATTCGAAGGCAAAGACAAGCCATCCTTCCTCGTGGTAAGAGATCTTGCATCCTACCGGCCAAGTCTTGGCAAACTCCGACACTCGCTCCTTCTTGGGGAGTTTTCCTGCAATGAAGCCAAGAAGACAAAAGCCCCAAGCATGCTTTGTGGCAATATAGTCCTTATCATCCAAAATTAAGGTATCATTAACAATAATAGGCTCACATTTTGGAAGAGAGAGGAGTGAAGGATTGACTATGACTTTGTTATTAAAATTCCCCAATTTTCTTACCCATGGGGATTCAAACCACTCATCTTGAAGGCCAATATAGAAGTCTTTTTCATGCTCCCCAAGATTGCCGAGCTCAATGCGTCTCACCACCCTTGTTGGGGTGTCAAGGCACACGAGGTCGTCGACTTCGTTAATTGGATCCTCCTCATTTGGGTCGTTCATATCCACGTCCGTCATCATTACTTCACGATATGATCGTTGGACGTCCCTCACATCATCGGTGAATTGCCCATCGTTATTATTTGGTGAGGGAATGGACATGGGCAACAAGTCGAGGCTTGGCTGATCATCATTGACAAAAACCGCACACAGCAGCACCGAGGCGGGCACGGGGGAGGCCTCGTGAAAGGGCAGCACGGCGAGTGCCGAGAGAACCTCACCAACGCCCCCACGGGCGTGCCATGCGCGCGCGAGGATGAAGGAGCCCCCTGGGGGCGCATGGCACGCCCGTGGGGGCGTTGCGGGCTCCTTCATCCTCGCGCGCGCGCATGGCTTGATTAGGACACACGAGCTCAGCAGTCAACTCGCCCGTCTTGATTAGAAATGGGGTTTTTGCCTCGAACCATATTGAGACACCCGTCTCGGCGCCTAGCGCCTCGGCGGGGGGCTTTTTGGTGGATGCCTCGGCGCCTAGCGCCTCGGCAAACACCTTCATGACTGCCTTGAGCTCGGAGGATACACAGCCACCTTGCTCGCCTGTTGGATAGCTTGCTCCACGTTCAACAATTTTAGCTCTCGAAGCCCCTGCAAAATCAGACCAGAGCTTGGAGAAAGCCAAGGCCGTGCAACATCAAAAGCTTAAAACCAATGGGAAGGCCAAAGGCAAAGGTAAAGGAAAGGTTAGTAACACTCCTAAAAAACGTTCCTCATGATTTGTGCGACATGGAACATTCGGGGATTGCATAAACCCCATAAACAAAATGCAATTTTGGAATTTGTGAAAAAACATAAAATTGGGCTTTTGGGACTTCTTGAAACAAAGCTTAATTCCACTAAGGTTAACAAAATTATGGGAAAAATCTTACCTCATTGGAATTTCGAGCATAATTTTGATTTGTGTAAAGGGGGCCGAATACTTGTCATTTGGAACCCATCACTCATTTCGGCCACTTGTTACAAAAAGGATGAACAACACTTGGTTTTGAATATTGATTGTTTGACAAGTAGGAAATCCTTCTATTTCACTTGTGTTTATGCTTTTAATGCTCTTCCAAAGAGGAAACCTTCGTGGAAAACATTGGTTGATTTGGCGGTGCAAAGTATCCCTAACATTGTTGCAGGAGATTTCAATAATGTAAAGGAGCCGAGTGATAGAACGGGAGGTGCGGCCCCTATGCCTTGGGAGTATGCGGACTTTGCCGATGCATGCTCGGCGGGTGGTTTGGAGGATGCCCCGTCGACGGGCTGTTTCTATACTTGGACGAACACAAGAGTTTATTCAAAGATCGATCGAGTCATGTATAACAATGCATGGGCGATAGCAAACCTTTTTTGCCGAGCCGAATTCCTTACTAGGGGAGTATTCTCGGACCATTCTGCTTCTATTATTTACTTATTTGATTGTGTCAAGAGTTTCTCTCGGCCCTTTAAATTTTTCAATTTTTGGATGCAGAATCTGAAGTTCCATAACCTAGTTGAAGACTCGTGGGTGCAGATTTTGGATGAAAAAGCTCAACAAAACTTTGCCTTGAAACTTAAGGACCTCCAAAGTGTCCTTAGGAGTTTCAACCATAAGGAATGCTCGCACATTTCGGAAAGAGCTAATGTTGCAAGGACCGAACTCAATGCCATTCAAGGAGAACTTGACAAAGACCCTCTCAACGCCGTTCTTAAGGATAAGGAAGTGGAAGCTCGAAAGCAAGCCACCTTCCTTGATCTTGCCGAGAAGGACTTCCTCAAGCAAAAGGCGAAAAGCCTTCATCTTAATCATGCCGACAAAAACTCTAAATACTTTTTCTCCATGATTAAGAAGATGAATATCACTAACTCTATCTCCTTTGTTTGCAAGGAAAACGGAGAAGAGACGAGAGATATGGAGGAAATCATTCAATTGTTCGATGACCATTACAAAGACCTATTCGGAAAGGAAGTGCTCCCGGACCCTATTGAATGGGCCGCATTTGAAGAAGGTCCGAGGCTCCAATTAGGCGAGCGAGATGCCATGATCACACCAATCTCGGACCAAGAAATCAAGGATACATTGTGGGATATTGGCAATGAAAAAGCGCCGGGGCCCGATGGATTTTTGGCGGCATTCTTTAAGAATGAGTGGCCAATGGTCAAGCTTGATCTCCTTGGTGCAGTCCATGAATTTTTCAATTATGGACTGATCCATAAGGAGATCAACCATACGGTGGTGTCACTCATCCCCAAAACTCGACACAATCCATCCGTTGGGGATTTTCGACCGATTGCTTGCACGAATGTGCTTTATAAGATCATTACCAAAATTCTTTCTAACCGCATGCAATCTTGCCTTAACAATATTATTCATTCTTCCCAGTCTGCTTTTGTTAAGGATCGGTCTATTACTGATAACATCTTCTTGGCACAGGAATTGATCAGGAAATACGAGCGGAAAAGAATATCACCAAGATGCATGCTGAAAATTGGCCTTCAAAAGGCATATGATTCCATCTCTTGGACTTTCCTTGGAAGGGTGCTTGTCGGCCTTGGCTTTCACAAAACGTTTATCCAGTGGATCATGACATGTGTGACCTCGGCCACCTTCACCCTTTCCATCAATGGTGGCCACCATCACTACATTGAAGGCAAGAGGGGACTCCGACAAGGTGATCCAATGTCCCCCACGCTCTTCCTTCTTTGCATAGAGTACCTCACCCGTCTCCTTCAACTGCGCACTCGTGAAAAGGAATTCAATTTTCACCCAAAGTGCGAAAAACTCAAGATCACTCACCTCGCCTTCGCCGATGACCTTTTCATGTTTGGAAGGGGTGATCTTGGGTCCATGGAGGCTATAGATGACACACTAAAGGAGTTTGCTGGAGCTTCGGGCCTCAAAATCAACAAAAGGAAATCCCAAATCTTCATAGCCGGTGTTAAGGATTCTGAAAAACGTGAGATCCTTGACCTCTTCGGCTTTGAAGATGGATCTCTTCCCATCAAGTATCTTGGCATCTGCATCCCCTTGGCGTCGAAAAGGCTATTGGCAGCACAATACGAACCGCTAATTCAGAAGATTACCGAAGCCATCTATAAATGGTCGGACATCAATCTTTCAATGGCCGGAAGACTTGAACTTGCAAGAGCGGTCCTCCAAGGCACTGAGTGTTATTGGCTGCAGATTTTTCCCTTACCCGGTGAAGTCATTCATCGAATTGAAAAAATTGTTAGAACATTTGTTTGGGGAAAAGCTTCGGGACAGGTCTCGTGGAAAAAAGTGTGCCTCCCCAAGGAGGAAGGTGGACTCGGCCTTAGGGACCTTGGCGTATGGAACAAGGCCTTACTTCTCAAAAATCTGTGGAACATTCATAACAAGGCGGAGTCTCTTTAGGTTCGATGGATCCACACGGAGTACATCAAGACGAAGGACATTTGGACCTTAGTTCCCCACTCGACTGACTCCCAACTCATCAAGAATATTTGCACGATTAGGGATTCTCTTCTTATCAAGCAACAACAGTCCGTTCCAAAGGCCATGGAGGTTCTCGCCGAATGGAATGAAATAGGCCTCACGGCCTCGGCCTATGACTGTTTTCAACCGAAAGGGGCGAAGGCCTTTTGGCACAAGATTATTTGGAAGAGCTTCATCCCCCCTCGATGCTCTCCAAAACCGTCTCAAAACAACGGACCGGCTGCAAGCCATACAAGGTATTTCGAAGGTATGCCCCTTATGCAAGATTAATGATGAATCTCAAACTCACCTCTTCTTTCAATGTTCAATTACAAAATCAGTTTGGGATCCCATTAAAAATTGGTTTAGGATTAGAACTCTTATGTCTTCTATCCCAAGTGCTATTAAGCAACTTACAACCAAAAAGAAGGGTTCGAATATCATTGCTAAAGCAAAACTACTCGGCCTAGCTTTAACCATTAATCACATATGGTTTGCAAGAAACAAATTGGTGTTTGAAGAAGAACCATTTGCCGAAGACAAGGTAATCCACACTATTAAATCCGATCTTTTTACTTGTCTTTTTTATTTATTTCCTCCGGAAGAGGTACGTTCCCACCTTGAGTGGAACGGCATCTCCACTCGTTGGAAATAGTATCTTCGTCCTCTTCTTTTGTTTCTTTCAGGTTGGAGCCCACGCGTACCTTAGTTGCTGCCTTTTTCGTGGACAACACCTGTACTGAACGTGGAATGAATGACTGCTACATTCTGGCCGACCTTAGACAGAGCTCTTTTGTTCTCACACCAAGGATCATACTTGACCCCGAGAGGCTACACCACCACTAGTCTCTCTTGCTCTTCATCCAACACAGTAATGCACCAACTTCTAAAGACTAAGAGTCCCTCTTTTTCTTTATGCGACAACACATTGGCTGCACTACAAAGCCGAAGGGACAAATTGTTGTGTCGATGTAGTAATTGCTCCTGAACTGAAGTTCGCCCGCCGATGCTCGTGAGCTGAAGCAACAGAACGGCAGTTCCTGGACCATTACTCAAACCACAGCACTTTTGCTGATTTATCGTGTGATTCCACTACTGAAGCTCAATGGCTGATGCTCTAGAAGCTGAAGCTCCGGAGCGGCAGCATTGATTCACCATTACACCCACTATCGGATGCTGCAACAATGGGATGAAGATCACGGCTGGGCATGGCTGACGGCACGCGGGTGAAGGAGCTACAGGAGACGCACAAAAAGCTGGAACAGCAGCTGCAAACGGAAGCGTTGAAAAGGATTGCTAATGAACAACAGCTGAAAGAGCAGATCAAACGCTTGATCTGAAAATAGACAACAAATGTGATCAAATGGCAAAATCTTGGGAAGAAATCAAGCAACATCTAATGGGGTTGAGCAAAGGGAAAGAGATAGGGAGCTCATCTATCCTAGGCCCTACGCCAACACCATACACACCAAGGAAGGAGGGAAATTATACTAAATCCAGTAATTTTTCTGCAGGATTTAAATCTGATTACTCTAATCAGTCTGGCTCAAACTCTGGAAATTCTTTTCATAGAATTGATTTCCCTAAATTTGATGGCACTAATCCCAGAGCATGGATCATTAAGTGCAACACTTACTTTAAGCTAACTGCACCTATGTCTGAGGAAAATATGGTTCAACTAGCAGTTCATAATTTTGAGGGTAAAGCCCTCCAATGGTTACAAAATTTTGGGTGTGAACAATTCTTTGCTATTACTTGGGAACAATTTATGGAAGTAGTAGCTATTAAGTTTGATGATTTGAATGAAGCAAAGATAATGATGGAATTTAAAAATCTCAAGCAGACTGGAAGCTATGACAGTTATGTTGATATCTTTGAGGAACTCAGAGCCTGTTTGTTATTAAGCAACAACATGAATTATGTTGAGGAATACTTTGTGGCCAATTATATCAGTGGTTTGTCTGATGAGATGCAGGGATTCATGCTTCTATTTAAACCTAAAACCCTTATGGCTATTGAGCTTGGGAAGCAACAGTTGTTTACCTTGGAAGCCTTATCGAAAAGGGTGAAACCAATCCAAAAGCCTTTTCAGATGCAGGCAAGCAGCTATAAGAGACCTGATGCTACTGTTGCACACAAGTCAAACACACCCAACAGCACAAAATCCTCAATCAAGCTGTTAACTAATGCAGAGATGGCTGCAAGAAGGGAGAAGGGATTATGTTATAATTGTGATGAAAAGTATGTTTATGGGCATAAATGTAAGCACAAAGTATTTTACATGACCATGGATGAAGAGCAAGAATCTACACTTTTACAACAGGAAGAAGAGGAAGTAGAGGTTGTATTGGTGGAGAACCAGGCTGTTGATGAGGTGTACACTACCATGGAATCACTAATGAACAGCCCAAATTCTACTACAATGAGGGTTGTAGGTGAAGTTGGTGGCAAGCAGTTAAAAATACTTGTAGACACAGGGAGTACCCTTAGTTTCCTAAGAGAGGGTATAGCTAAGGAGTTGGGCTTGTGTCTTGAGAAGGACAATCCTATAATTGTTAAGTCAGCCACTGGGCACAAGTTGATAAGTAAACAGAGAGCTCAAGATTTTACCTGGACTATCCAGGGCCACCAATTCATGTTTTCACCCAGAATCTTGGGTAATGAGGGATATGATTTGATCTTAGGCAGTGATTGGCTGAAGTTCTCAACACCCATTGGCCTGGACTATGATAATATGACCTTTACAGTCTTTACTGATGGCAAAAAGGTTAAGCTGCGAGCTGTCACTGATTCTGCTCAGTTCCAGATGCTATCTACAGAGAGTCTACATCAATTAATACATTATCATCAGGAAGAGGTTGAAGAGATGTATGTGATTTTGCCTCAAGACAATTCTGCACTATACACTCTTACTAGCTCTATTTCTGCACTATTGGAGGAATATAAAGATGTCTTTGAGGAGCCACAAGGACTGCCACCAAAGAGAGGAGTTGAGCATCAGATTATACTTAAGCCAGGTAGTGTGCCTAAACATCAGTTCCCTTACAGGACAACACACAGCAGTAAGAATGAGATTGAGAAAATAGTGAAAGAACTACTGGACACTGGTACAATTCAAAACAGCAGGAGCCCATTTGCCTCCCCAGCAATCTTAGTCAAGAAGAAGGATGGTTCTTGGAGGATGTGTATAGATTATAGATACCTCAACTCACTAATTGTTAAGCATGATTACCCTATTCCAATCTTTGATGAACTATTAGATGAGTTGCATGGGGCTAACTATTTCTCTAAGTTAGATCTGAGATCTGGGTACTTTCAAATTTTAATGAAAGAGGAAGATAGATATTTAACAGCCTTTAGTACTCATCATGGACATTTTGAATTTTTGGTGATGCCTTTTGGGCTTTGTAATGCCCCTGCCACATTTCAATCTTTAATGAATCAGGTATTTCAACCATATCTGAGGAAATGTGTACTGGTCTTCTTTGATGATATCTTGGTGTACAGTAAAGGGGTTGAAGAACATTTAGTGCATCTCAGGGCTGTATTGGAAGTGCTCATGTCACAAACCTTATATGCAAAGATGAGTAAGTGCCAGTTTGGGGTGCAAAGTATTGAATATTTGGGCCATATCATTTCAGATGAGGGGGTAGCCACTGATCCACAGAAGGTGGATAGTATGATTAACTGGCCTACTCCTAAGACTCTTAAACAGCTAAGGGGTTTTCTTGGGTTGACTGGGTATTACAGAAAATTCATCAGGCATTATGGGTTAATCAGCAAGCCCCTCACTGAACTCTTAAAGAAGGACAACTTCAAGTGGTCTCCTGAAGCAACTAAAGCTTTTGCTGATTTGAACCAAGCTATGGTATCTGCACCAGTGTTAGCTTTGCCTGACTTTACCCAGCCATTCACTTTGGAGACTGATGCTAGTGGTGTGGGAGTGGGGGCTGTACTCATGCAGAATCAGAAGCCTATTGCTTATATGAGCAAAGCCTTGTGCACTAAAAATCAGCTATTATCAGTCTATGAAAGGGAGTTCTTAGCTATTATCATGGCTGTGCAAAGATGGAGGTCTTATTTACAGGGCCACAAGTTTTTTATTAGAACAGATCAACAGGCTTTGAGACATCTTTTGGATCAGAAAATAATGAACCCTATGCAACAAAAGTGGATCACAAAACTTCTGGGTTTGAATTATGAGATCCAATATAGGAAGAGCAATGAAAACAAGGCAGCTGATGCCTTGTCTATGTATCCAAAGGAGGGAGATAGTTGTAACTCTCTAACTACAGTTACTCTTATGTGGATGCAAAGAGTAAAACAGAGCTATGAGGGGGATGCATACTATTCTCAAGTTCTTATTTCTAAGCTAATTGATCCATCTACTTATGCTGACTATACAGTCGTTGCTGGTATTATTCAGTATAAAGGAAGAATTGTGGTGGGTTCAGCTGCCAACCTTAGACAGCTCATCTTAAGTGAGGTGCACAACACACCTTTTGGAGGGCACTCAGGCAATTGGGGAACGTATTCCAGACTCAAGTCTTTCTTTTACTGGCCAAATATGAAAAAAGATGTAGAAGCCATGGTTCAGGGGTGTGATGTTTGTCAAAAGAACAAGGTGGAACATGTCCATTATCCTGGATTACTCCAACCCCTTCCCATTCCAGATAAATTCTGGACTCATATTACCATGGATTTCATAGAAGGCCTACCAAAATCCCTTGGCAAAGACGTGATTATGGTGGTAGTGGATAGACTAAGTAAGTATGCTCACTTCTTGGCACTATCTCACCCCTTTACAGCCCAAACTGTTGCCAGGCTTTTCTTGGACCATGTTTACAAGTTACATGGCCCCCCAATCAGTATTGCCACTGATAGGGATAAAGTCTTCACTAGTCACTTTTGGAGGGAGCTCTTTAAGGCCATGGGCACCAAACTTGAGATGACAACAGCTTACCATCCACAATCAGATGGCCAAACAAAGAGAGTTAATCAGTGCTTAGAGGGGTATTTGCGTTGTATGACTGGGGCTACTCCTAAGCAGTGGGTGAAATGGTTATCCTTGGCTGAATATTGGTACAACACAAATTACCATAGCAGTTTGAAATGTTCTCTACGGTTTACCACCCCCACATACTGGATTAGGAGCTTATTTGAACTCTCCCAACCGAGAAGTGAATGAGTGGTTATCTCAAAGGCAGGCTATGGTTACTATATTAAAGAAAAATCTAATCTTGGCTCAGGAACGTATGAGACTCTATGCCAATAAACAGCGAACAGAAAGAAGCTTTGAGCAAGGTGATTTTGTTTACCTAAAATTGCAACCCTACCGGCAGAGCTCTGTTGTGTTGAGGAAAAATCTGAAATTGGCGGCGAAGTACTACGGCCCCTATCAAATTGAAGAAAAAATTGGTGAGGTCGCCTACAGGTTGAAGCTTCCTGAATCATCAAAAATTCACCCTGTGTTTCATGTCTCTTTACTTAAGAAATGTGTAGGAAAAAATATTGTACCTTCCAATGAGCTTCCCGATGTCGACGCTGATGGGCATTTCAAGGTTGTTCCTTTCTCAATTTTGGACTACCGCACCATTACTCGCGCCGAGAAATCTGTACAGCAAGCTCTGGTTCAGTGGACGGAAGATGGTGCTGACGCGGCGGAGTGGGTGGATCTGAAGTTTCTCCGTCGGAAGTTTGCAATTACTGATCCTTGCGGTCAAGGATCTGGAAATCCGGGGGGTAATGTCACGAACACGGACCAGGGGAATGGGATTTCGGGTGCGGTCGAAGAATCAGAGATGCATTTGGCCGAAGAGGAGGG
Source organism: Salvia miltiorrhiza (assembly GCF_028751815.1). Taxonomy (NCBI): domain Eukaryota; kingdom Viridiplantae; phylum Streptophyta; class Magnoliopsida; order Lamiales; family Lamiaceae; genus Salvia; species Salvia miltiorrhiza. The sequence goes on along the minus strand of NC_080387.1, from coordinate 2,500,162 downwards.
TGTCTTGACTCGGGAAAACGGCATGGAAATGAAGGAAGACTCAAATTGTGGCTAAGAGCAGTGGATGGGAGCTGGGGCCTATAGGACACGTGTAGGCTGGAGATGAACCAGAGTGCCTTTTGTTATCTTTTAATTTCTTTGTTATGATTAAGTTGTTATTTGCCTTGGTCCCCACCTTGTTGGCCTTGGTATAAAGTCTGTACGTGCATGGAGTGAACCCTAAGAAATTATTAGCTCATTTTCCTAATCTCGCCTCTCTTCTCTATTGCTTTCTCCTTCTTCTCTCTTCTTATCTCATTCAGGTTTACAATTCTATAATACAATTACTCTTCATACTCAGCAAATATAACAATTACTGTTAGATCTTTTACAGTGTGTAATCAAAACAACAAAAATGTTAATAGTTTTGAATGTATTTTTCATGATCGTGATGTAAATTTTTTAAAAAATATTAAATTTTTAGCAATATCTATTGATTGTTTTATATTTATAAAAATATAGGAAGTTACGTATATTTTGGAATGAGTATGTAGATGAAATAGAAAAAAATATTATGCTTTCGAAATGAGAAATAATATCGTGATTATTCAAATATATTGGGTTAATATATATAAATAAAATATTCAAGTTTGTGATTAATATAAAGTCACCAAATTTTGGCTGAACATGGACTTGGCAAAAATGAACTCCTCAATAAAAACTGAAATTTATCATAGAAAGATTTATTAATAGAGTTATTGGCGCCTAAATACGCCAACTTTGGGGATAGTTTGGTTTTGCGCGTGAACTTTGAAATGTGTAAAAAAAATACATGAATTTGAATATTGTAGCAATTTTATCACAAATTCAAATATTAGATATTTGAACTCTATAAAAATCTTATGATTTACGGGTTTAGAAATGTTTTATACAATATCTTTTAGAGATGTCATATACGATGTCATTTTTTAAAACGTCCGATGAATACACGCCGATATTTCAATTTGCCATGTCAGCTTTAATTTGAGCAAAAATTGAATTTGTGACATCGTATAGAACATCTCTAAAAGATATCGTATAAGGCATCTCTAAACCCGTAAATCGTAAGATTTTTTTTATAGAGTTTGAATATTTAATATTTGAATTTGTGATAAAATAGCTACAACATTAAAGTTCATGTATTTTTTTTACACATTTCAAAGTTCATGTGCAAAACCAAATTACCCCCAAAGTTGGTGTATTTAGGCGCTAATAACCCTTATTAATATTGATAAACCTACGTGTGAAATGCTACTAGCTTTCACTTCTGTTTGAATAAAATCGGCAAATAAAAGTCTTCCAATATTGAAAGTATAAGGGTTCCATTTTACGCAAAATACATACCAGGCAAAGCATCCAAAGCTCCACTTCAGTTGGCACTGCTAAGAAACCTTCGTTATAGAGCTTTTCCATTTTTTCATATTTCTTGTAAAATATCCAATCCGGATGCTCCAGCAACCTCTACTCAGTTCTCATCAAATGATCTGAGATATCTGAAACAGCAGTAACCGTAGCACAAAAAAATGAAAAAGAAACTGCAATGTATAATTCAACGGTAACTGGTCACCGGTCGCCTGTTTGGTGGTTACTGAATCTCCTAATCAAAGTTGAGGCTAAAAAACAGCACAATAAATCAGCCAAGAAAGAACATGGATCGAATAGCCCAGGGAAACCTCTTTATAATCAGAAGATACGCAACAGTGAAAATGGTCGAACAACAATGTCAGATACTCTACTTGGCCATCAAGACGCGGTTTTCAGGAGAAATGGTGACAGGAACATACTTCACAAGCTCACATTTTAGACCTTGCGCCTTCGCCCACATAAGTCTCGCAGCATCAATGATATCCTTGCACATGTAGCCCAACACAGCTCGATCAATGGGCTGCATATTTTTCACTATATCTTCAACTTTGCATGATTCTGTGTCTAGCAACAACTCTTTCTTTTCAGTAGTCCTGGAACATGATAAACAGATCAAAGTGCATTGTGAGCAGCACATCATACATCAATATTGACGGATGGAAAAAGATATTTTAGACCTAAAATGGCAAGGCCATTACATGATCTCAAGTTGAGTAGAGAAATCTATGACAGGAAAATCCGAGCCATGATCTGCATCAACGGCCCAGCTGGTAAACCATGTGATCGCATGAAAATCTTCCTTGGTGAAACCCATATCAGATATGTATTTCTTACCTGCACGAGTAAATAGCTCAGAAATTTGCTTCTAGTTATAGCTGCTTTGTCAACAGAAAAAACAAATTAATGGTTTTGATGATTACTAATGTAGCTTTTCCACTGGCAAAGATGATGGCAACATGTAGCAATAGCTAACCCTCTCAGGTAACAACTTGCTTGGGACTGAACAGCTTCGTTTTCATTGGAATGTTGGCGAATGCAACATCTTAAGGTCATGTCTGGAACAAAGTTGTGTGTGTGTTATATAGGGAAATCTCTATTGCAATAATACAGTTGCCGAATTTTCAGTTACCTGTTGCAGGCCCACAAAGATGTTTGCCGATTGCAATGTAGCCAACTCCTTTTAATGATTCTACGGCATTCAAATTTAGATCCTCAACTGCAAGTAAAGATGTCAAGAATATCAAATCGAGTTTGGGAAAAGCAACTAAACTTGGCAGCCGAACCCTAAATTGTGATATCCTAGGCCACATGTATACATTTCTCAGAATAAACAGAAATCTGTATAGCATCCACGTACATAATTAGGCTCGACTTCTCGTATTTTCGACAAAATGGCATATATGCCTACCACACTCCTCCAGGGACGCTATTCTAGATCTTAATTAAAGTACTTCACATTTATGTTAAACAATGTTTATGTCACAGAGATGATATAAGTAACGGAAAAGCATGCCGCACTACAAAGAATAAATAAGCCACTCTTAATTCACAGCTACGTACTTCTCAGTCAAATGCTGAGCTGAATTTAAACCTTCACGCCTAACAATTTCCGATAGTGTGCGTCATAAAAAGTGGCTTGTTTTCCAAAAATAAGAACTAGTGGCTGATCAGTTGGCTTCCTCAATAAAATCAAGATATTTTCCATTAGGCCATCCTAAGGCAAATCTCTTATGATTGAACCAAATAAGCTATCATCCACAGGCTTGAATGGTAATTTCTTTACCATATGATGATCTTGTTCTCAAGTGGACATGAAGCTATAAACCCATGCTCCTATGTGATGATACGAAGGCTTGTGAATTTGATACAATACTGGATTACATGGCCAAAAATAACTTCAAAAGTTGTGCATACATGCTTCCATTGGCGACCAGGGCTCTCAGATGGAAGTGTGACTACGTTGTGAATCTAATTCCATGCTGTGGTGGCAGCTTTTACATTAAAGGTTACTCGGAAACTTAATCAGAACAAGTAGGCAACAGAAACTCAATACCGCTCTAGGGTTCAATGACACTCTCATCAGCTGTTCCCTCCTTCACTGTCTAATCCAGATTCTTCCTCACCTTACATAGTTACATCCTAAAATTCTCTCATCCATTTATTGATTTAAAGTTGTAGTGGCACTGGCCAAAAGTTATAACTAGACAACCAAGTGATTCAGTAACCAAAGGCCAAAGCTACACAATTTTAAATTATCATCTTGATTTAGTCTCTGCAGTGACTAGCAAATGTGAACAGTAGCACTAATGTAAAACCCAGAGCAAGACCTTCTCATTTAAAATGTCTGGTAATTACAAAAGAGACAAATTGTTTAGAGAAAAACACTATATTCTGCATAATCAAAAGCTAAGTTAATCGAGTGAGTTGCCTGCAAAAATATACTTAAGTCAAAATTTATAGAATGACTTCAAGCAGAAAGCTCCTAAAATACATGTTCATCGTTTGTCCATTCTCCACAGCATAAAAAGAAAAGAACTAAAGCATTAGGAAGAAGACTTGGAGAACATACTGTCGATTCTCAACCTATCTAACACTAAGCTCTCTTTCTGTCGCAAACTCCGATCAGCCTGAGGAGTAAAAGTAAGAATGGAAACAAATTAGAACCATGCATCTGGGCTTAAAGCACTACTGAAGCACAAAGACATCATCATCACACCTACATTCATGATTTCTGATGCAAAGTAAAAGAAAGGAAAGCAGAAAAAAGGTATAGACACTAACTTTCAACTTATATGACTTCCGTTCCACCAATAACACTTTCTTGATCCCGTAACAATCCGCAAGAACCTGTGTCAAATACCCCCTTCCGGCACCAAACTCGACCACAGCAGGAACATCACTATCCCTCTCTCGCTCTCTCTTAGAATCCTTCTCCTCACTTGTTTCACCAGAACTCGAACAAGATTCCCTCAACACCCCAAAATTTTCTAAATTCCCAAGGATTGATGCCTGTTGTAACACATGTTTCTCCTTATAAGGGAGTTTCCTGAAACCAATAAACACTCAATGAATCAAACTCAAACACAAACCATATGTATATGTATATATATATATATATATATATATATATATATATATAAAAGATGAGAAAGTCTCCTAGTACTTGTCAACTTCTCTATTGGTCCAAATGCTACAAGCTTCAGGAATCCTATAAGAATCAGGAATGGTGCTGCATATGGATGCATGTATGGACTTGATTTTAGCAATCAAGTCCAAAAATTTGGGCAGGGGCATCGAATAGACGGCATTCCTTTTCATCTCGGAAGTAAAAGTAGAATATCTATGTGAAGAATCCTCTTCTTTTTCTTCATCATCATCATCTCCAGCATTAATGCCCTTTTGATAGTAAGGCTGGCGCGAGAGGGACTGTGTTTGTTTCAGCAATGGGCATCTATGCAAGTGAGTCTCGAGATTTTCCTCGAGCACAGAGCTAGCAAACGAGTATAGACATCATATACATGAATAAATAGATAGATTGACAGTAGCAGATTATAAGAGGTGAGAAGGGGATTACTGAGAAGGGTCGATTGGGCATGGAATCCACTGCGCATCGGACCTCTGCGTGTGGTTACCGCAGAATCTAGACAAATCAAATTAGGAAGTCATCGGCATTGCATATTCAAATTGAGAGAGAGAGAGAGAGAGAGAGATGTGTTACGGAGAATCAAGGAGAGGGGAGTTAGCACAAAATCTCCTCTTCTTGGGAAGCCAAAATTTGCACTGTGTCGCCATGCCTTAAACCCTACACATCAACTGTTTTTCTAAGTCAGAGAAAGACGCTTTTAAGTTTTATATATCGTTCTTGGTTTCAGTTGCTCGTGTCGTGTATCAGCATACAGAACTAGCAGGGTGAGCAAATCCAATCCGAACCCGTCGAACCCGTCTGAACCGACGGATTCGGTTCGGATCGGACCGATCCATTATATATGTTTGGTCCGGGCCGGATTCAATTTATAGAACCAAATTTTTTCGGGTCGGTCCGGGTCGAAATCCGGTCGAACCCGGACAGACCCATACATTTATAATTATTTATTTATTTTATATATTTGTAATAATATTAATAAAATTAATATTCAAATTTCTAGTAATAAAAAATCTGGAAACTAAATTTCAACTCAGTCACATTGCATTCAAACTCAAATTTCTAATAGAATATCACAACTTAGCACCTGAAGTGCTCGACTTTGCAATGTAGATATTGTATTATCAGTTTGAGGCTGAATTGGTTAATTATTTTTGTAGATATTTCATTATCAATATGTATATATGACATATAATGTGGGTGAATATGAAATTTGTAGGTGATAATACGTGTTTGTATCGTATTTCTAATGTTTTAGATTTGAAAAGTAAGTGCAAAACAAGAAAAAAATAATTAGATTATCGACGGGTCGGATCTGAACACGTTGCTCGGGTTCGGTCCGGATTTGGGTCGATCCAGTCCCAAAAATCAATCCGGGTCGATCCGATTTTTCAAAACTTTCGGTCCAATAAATCCGACGGGTCGGTCCGGGTCCGACCCACTGCACACCCTTAGAATTAGGCTCCGATAATATAGTGATTCCTTGTCTCCCCTTAATTTTAGGTTTTATGCAGCTTCATGAGAAATTATTATTTCAAATTTATGCAATTCTAAAGCTTTTAGCATAAATTTAAATATGAAAATCTCTTCCATGTAATCATTCGTACCTCTCGATTAGGTAACCTTGGTGGTGCGGGCAATAACCCCTGTTCTCTTAGCTCTGTTGCTCCTTCAACTCGTATGCATTGATATAATTTGCCCTTACGTATCAACAATTCGATCTTATTTTTCAGGTGTAAACATTCCTCCATGGTGTGACCAATTGTAAAACTCGTATAGCTGATTATTGGGTCCCGATTGGGGCGGTCCTTCTTGATATGATCTAAGAGGATGAAACCAATCATTGTGTTTAACATCATGAAAGTTGTTTTCCTGGCTTTGGTTTATATGTTGCATACACGGGAGGTCTGCGTATTTCATTGATATGTTCTTCCATGTCCTTGACCCGCCTTAATGGTACTGGGTGTTGCTCCTTAGTTTCTCTTCTTCGATCATTTGTTTCCCTCTCCGGCAATGGGTGTTGTTCGGTATTGATATTGAAAGCAGCAGGGCTCCTAGGCAGAGGTGCTCTGGCTGCAGATTTGTCAAGATACCTGGTTTTCCTTCGTTCTTCTCCTCGGTCTGTCTTTTTTACTTTTGCTCCTATCAACCTCAGCCTTTCTGGCAATCGAGACAGCAAGTCATCGAAGTCCTTTGGTAGTGCAATCTGCAGCTCATCAAACAGGGGTTCTGGTTTGAGCCCTCGAATGAAGGCGTATCCTTTTATCATTGATTCGGCCTCGGGGGCTTCTAATGAAGCCATGTTGAATCGAGCAGTGTACTCTCGTAAGGTCTCTTGTGGCTCTTGTTGTATATCCATCAATGACATCGCTATCTTCTCTGCTCTCTTTGAACTAGTGAACTGATGCATGAATAAATCATACAATTCATCGAAGTTGTGAATGCATCCAGACTTTAATCCCTCAAAACGGGATGCAGCGAATACCTTCACTGTATTGGTGCAGCGTCATTAATCCCACAAAACGGGATATACGCGGGATCCTCCTTCCCGTTGTAATCCAATGTCACAGGCTTGTAATGGGTTGGTAACACATTTGCCAAGATTTCATTAGAAAACGGACTCCTCGCCTCGCGTTGTCTTGCAAAGGCACTATTTGCAGGCCTTTTGAGTGGTCGCTCATCCCCGGTTCCTTGCTCCCTAGTACGTGCCATACGTTCTTCTCTGGGTAGGACTCTGGGGATTTCCAAGTTTTCCATCTCATAAATCGGCTCTTTCTAGCTTTGCAGTGTTGCTTGTAGATCTCTCACTTGCTTCTACATCTCCTCGAGACGTGCAACTAAATCTGCTTCAACCTTGTTATGGGGCGTGAGTTTTTCGATGCCTCTGTTGTTGATTCCCCTTCATCATGTAGATTTATTTCTCCTCTATTGACAGGGTTGTTTTGCATAGCAGGATGTCTTCTGTCTTCGATTCCTCCAATATGAGTGGATTTGGTTCTTTTACCTCATTCATTGGTTTGTTGTGCCTGAAGATTCTATCCTGATGCGTTGATTTGTGCCTCTGGTGTAGCGAACAGGGTATTGGATGTCCCCACCATGTTCATGAGTTGCTTCATAAGTAGCAAACCGAGGGTTTGCGACATGGCGTCAATGGAATTTGGGACAAAATTAACTCCGATCGGTGTGACGATGACAGCGCTGTTAACGGTGGTGTTAAAAGGAGCTCGTTCAGTGGTCTCATTGTTGACTGCTCCAGTTGCTAAATCCATTATTTGATTGTGGCATGTCTTTTTCGTTGAAATCTGTGATGGGGTTGCAATTAATGTTGAGGTTGACGTTTTCTTTCTCCATGGCTTTGATTGGTATTGATTATCAGCAAAAGTAGTAGCAACAGTGGAAAATCATCTAACGTCTAGCTCAAGCAACGACTTCCCACAGACGACGCCAATTGTTGTGCCAAAAAATAACACCTTTGTAACAGAAAGTAACAAGAACAAAAAAAAATGCGTTGAAACGTTGAACTTTGTATTGCTTTAATTAGCGTAAGGCTTTGAAAGTAAGTTGATAATGATCGTAGGTGAATTTACACTAAGGTTTTACATGTATTTATAAGCGAATAACTATGAATTCTTGTAGGAAAATGACTCATATTCGAGTTCTAATCGGACTATGACTCTTTGACCTTATCTTCATGTCTTCATGTTGTTCTTGACTTTGAATTAGGGTTGAATGGGCATATAGGACTCCTTAGGATAAGGTCGCCTTAGTGAATTTAGGTTTGTTCTATCGAGAGTAGCATGGATCAAAGCTTGACAGGACTGCTTTGGGTCGGGCAACGCTGTCCTGGGCCTAACAGTACTGTTCGCTGAGAATCTTCGTCTTCTTTGGTTGTTCTCTTCCGAAATTTTTGGAATGCATATTTTTATCCTTGATGAGTTCAAGATTAAGCCTAAATGATTCTACGGTGGAAGATCTCTTGGATTCACCTGAATTCCCATAGCTAAGAGAGAAATATTAGAAACTTAGAGTGTTTGAGTATGTGGAATATTGTGTGTATATTATTATGAGGATGAACTATGTATAGAGGTTACAAGAAAGGTATTACAGTAATTCTACACTAATACACGAGCTCCGCGCACTAACTACCTGGACCTAGACATATATATCCTAAAATATGTCAGATTCTTTGTCGGAATATTATCTCTAACACCAGCTCTGTATCCGTTTCTCTGGCTTGGTCAGAAATCGCTTCTCTAGTGGCTTCTTCTCTAGCTCGGTCTGGATCCACTTCTCTGGTAGCTGCTTCTCTGGCAGGCTTGTCTGGAGACTTCCTTTCTGGCGTTCCAGGACCAGGTTATCTTAAGTCCGCCTTGATCTAGTTTGGTTTTCCGTGGTACTCGGGTCCATCTAAATAAGCTATGTGTCATGATCTTAGGGAAGTGCGTATTTTACTTCTCATCAGCTACTCCTCCCGGTATGGTCAAACGATCTTTTTCAGGGTTTGACCATGTGTCAGAACTGCTTTTAAAGCTACTAGCTACTCCCCCCTGGTATGGTCAAACGATCTTTTTCAGAGTTTGACCATATGTCAGAACTACTTTTAAAGCTACTAGCTACTCCCCCCTGGTATGGTCAAACGATCTTTTTTAGAGTTTGACCATATGTCAGAACTGACGTTCCGAACAATTTTCCTCTCTGGCCTGGAGCGTATTTAATTCGCTGTCAAGATGGCATCTTTTCCGATTTTCTAGGCAACTATCTTTCTTGGGTTTGATAAGAAAACTCAAACTGTTGGATTATTTTCTCTCACATCCGCAGGTAATCCATACCGTTCAAATTCTCGTATCATAATTACTTCAGGATTTAAAATTTTCATCACATCTTACCGCATTTTCATTTTCTATCTTCGTCCTCTCTCAAGGTTATCACTGTTGCTAGTCCATCGTCGTTCGCCTGCAATTCTTCTTGGGTGATTCCTCTTTGCGCATCTTACCCAATTTTCTGACTTAGGTATCGTCTTGAAGCCTCGATTTCCCCCTTTTTCTTTATTTAAAATTTGTTGTTCTGGGTGTAACTGGTTAGGCACTAAAGTTTATAAGTTATGGTGTCTGCAATTGTTCTTGATTTCGTAATGACTATCGAACAAATACGAAAATTAGAAACCGAATTAAGGAATCCTCCCAACCTTCATTTTCATCTTCCGGGTAAACCGAGGGATTTCTTCAGCGATCTTTCGAAAACTACCATCATACTTTGGAAAGGTCGAGTAGATGCGGGCCTCTGTTCCCCCGCCGGTCTTCATAAAGGATATCATGGTATCCCCTTCTATCAAATTGCCCCATCTGCCTTACGTTAGGCTTTTGCTTTTCATATTTTACTTAGTCATCATGGCGTTCAGGACACTGCCAAACTCTTTTTTCAAACTCAGATTTTGAAAAAATCCAATACTCATTACAGCTTTTCGAGCCATAAGAATTATCCCATTCGTTTTCTTTCCAGTTTGAATTCGAATGATAAGGGATTTTTGCCTAAATATTGTTGAATTTCTACGGTGGAAGGCGACTGGTGTACTTATTATCAACTGGGTGACATTATTTGGCATGCTGTTAGACGCTCGCATGTTCCCCAGCCCCCTGAACGCCCTTCTTCTTATGACTTGTCCATCATAGATAGGTTAAATCTTAATCAAGAAAATATAGTTTTTCAATGCTAGAAACTTACATATAAGAATTCAGCCCTGGCTGCTACAGGGCTATTCGAACTATTTCACGTTGCTAACATAGGTAATTTTGCTTGTTACTGTGGTATTTATAAGTGTCTTTTACCTGTTCATTGTTGCTCTAACATCTTCCTTTTCTGGTCATGCCTACAGATATGTCGTGGTGGGATGATTGCAGAGTGTTCCTGAAGCCTATGAAGAGGCCTTTGTCTCTTCGGATCGAGATACTTCCCAGACCCTCTCTGATCGTGCAGAAGGGGAGGGCCCTACTTTCAGCGCTGACCAAGGGGCTGCCGGCACCTCTGCTATATTCAGCCCTGTACCGAGAAGGTCTCCTTTTGATCCCGCCGCTTCCAATTTGATCCCTCTTATCCCGGACTCTATGTCCCAGTTTGCTTCTGATCCTATATTGTTCATTCTCTCATCTCAACAACCAAGTAAAGGAATTTAGATAATAGAGTTGGATGCACGCCCCTCATTAAGTACATCCCCTGCACGTCCTTTTGAGGAAGATGTCGATCTTAACCGGAAGACGAGAAGAGAAAGCAAGGAGAGATTGGTTGAATTGGCTGAGAAACGGTGTCAGAAAACTCTGAAGAAAACCACTATAAGGGACTATGCTTTGGTGGATGATGACGAGGATGCTTCAATTGGTGATGTGCCAGAGACTATGGCTCTTCCTTCTGCTGGTTCGGCTCATGTCCATAAACATGTTTCTCATCTAAAGGGGCGAGAATTCCGGGAGCGTAGCGTGATCACAATCATCTTGATGACTGTGCTGCTGCGCAAAAATTAAAAGGCAAGACTTTGGCTGAAGGTTTAAGTAAATTTTGGCTGGTGGTGAAGGCTTTTCCTTCTTTGTTTCTTTAATTTTCTTTTCCCTTTTCTTTTTATTTAAATTTCTCTTTATAGGGTGAGTCGCGTCTGGATGAGGCCATACGGCACGTAAAGGATTATGACGGGTTGGAGTATGATCTGAAAGAGGCCTGTATAACTCTGGAGCAACGGGAGAAGGAGCTGTTGGGAACCCCATGGAATATCGTGTCTTGTTTTGATGATACCAAAATCCTTAGGTTTAATTTGTAATAGACTAGAACAGTTTGAACTCAAGTGTTAGAGTTCATTTCTAGTTTAGCTTGCGGTTCTGAAGACTGAAGTTACCAACTGAAGTGTCAGTTGAAGAATCAGTTCCGAACTGATTACTTAATGCGTGCTCCGTGGACTCAGCGGACTGATACTAAAGTCAAGTATCAGTTAAACATTCTTCCTCGGACTGAACTTCCAATGTTCAAAGGAAGCCACGTGCTCACATAGTACAGCCGCATTAAATGCAGAGATCTCAGGATCATCTCTCTGCAGAGGTCATTCCTATTTGGTGGCTACTTTATCAGAGACGTCGCATCTCCTGCTCATCAACATAGCCGTTCCCACCAAACAAGGAACCTCGAAGATTGAAGCCTCAGCCCAAATTCAAAAAGCTCTCCAACGGAAGAAATCTTGAAGACGTTCTCCACCAACGGATCTATTCAGGATCTCTCCTATAAGTAGCGCTCGAGGATCACTTCAATCTTCACCAATTCAACAACATAAGCTGAAGCGCTGCCAAAATTGCTACTCAGCTCAAAGCTTAACCTTCCCAAAGCTTGAATCGAAGAAGAGAATTCCAAAGCCAAAAATCAGTCACTGTTGATTACACACATTCTCTTAGACCTTAGGCAAATCTCTATTTACCGAGAAGCCTAGGTCAAACTTGCTCCAAAGAACTTGTTCTTTGAAGTATAGTTGGCAAGTTGTTCAAACCTCCTTTCGAGAAGAAAGAAGTAGAGTGTTTGAGTGATTCGGAGTTCAGGAAGGTACTCTGACTCTGAGAGATCTTAGCACGAGTTGTGCTAAGAGTGAGAAATCTGACACGAGTGAAGTGTGGGTACCGAAGAGTAGAATCTTCAGTGGAACGGTTGTGTGCACCCGGCAAGCACACGGTTCGGTTTGCAGTGCACCAGTTAAGCACTTGCGGAGTGGATTGTTGGTTTGCGTGAATGTAGGAAAATATTTTCTGAACCACGTAAAAGTCTTTGTGTTATTTACAGCTTTCAATTTTTACATACTTACTTGTGTTCTTACTTTTGATAAACTGAATACTGAATAACTGCAAAGAGAAACCTAAGACTAACAACATGCTCAACCGAGGCTATTACAAAACAAAGTTATTTCCGCTGCGTATGATATCTGTCTGACTGATCTATCATCTGATAGTCAGGAAGATTTATATCATCTCTGTTTCAGCAAACTCGACTGAAGCCCTTATGTGCATCAGTTAAGTTCCAGTAACTTAACTGATAACTCCTTACTGAAGAGTTTTCAGTATCAGTCGTCAATCCTGTTTGGTCAAAACTCCTTTCTGTTAACAGGTGTCTTAGTTTGCTTGTAAAGTTTCGTTTTGATCTCTATCTTGAGATCCCTCTGTTTTTAGAGGAAAGAAAAATAGCCCATAGGTGTATCCCCCCCTATACACCTATTCGAGACCCTCCGGACCTAACAGGAGCTCACTGCGATCACTGAAAAGTACTGCACTACTGACACCGAGCTGTCAGGGTTGAGAGCTCGTTTGGCAGAGATGGAGGTGGAAAAAGCTTCACTTGAGTCCGAGCTGACCAGGGCCAAAAAATTAAAAGTAAATTTAAAGAGTTTATGTTTGACAAGCGAATTTAAAGATGAATGAATATATTTGGTCACTCAATCTCACTATAAGCACACCAGTAGCTTAGCCTAAATTAAAAACAAAGCACTTTTTATCCAAGAATCTTAAAAATCAAATATTTAATGTGGTTTGTCAATCTGGTTATATTTTTTCTGTGAATTGAGAAGCGAAAGTAAAAGCAAACTCACTTTTATATATGTCTATATATACATATATATTTAAAATTGAATTGCAGTATGTTTTCCTTGTACTTTCCCTGAAAAAGCAAAACATCAAAGAATTTTTAGCTCAAGATACATAAATTTGATGATCAAACTATAGTCGTTCAAATATGTTGTCTTAGGCTTCTTAGTCATGTGTGATAAACTGATGATTGATAAACATATTTAGTTTCTAGAAAAATATTATAACTCCACCACTACTAAGTATTTTATCTACATATTTATATGTTGGGTATATTGTAATAGATGTATATGTCTGAAAAAGGCTATGGATTGGTAATTTGGACTTAAATATACACTGATAATATGTTTGGATATCATTCCTTAGACTAAGCTCCTCAAGAGTCAAGATCAACACTATGGTAGCACACTATAAGTGGTCCTTAGACTAAGCTCTTCAAGAGTTGAGATCAATACTATGGTAGCACAATAGAAAGTGGACGTAATAGCTTCTAATATGGATTGAGTTGTAAAACGAAAAATTGTGCTATGGTTTAGGTAGTTTTTGCCGTTTTTCCTATGATGTTTCGTACTTCAAATGGAAATAGTTCAATTTTACACTCCAGATGAAAATAGTTCTAAAGTTTGAGTTTCATGAATGTGATGTAATAAATCTTTTTTGCTTTATAGACTTAAGCTATTTTTTTTGGAGTAATTAAGATATTTGTGCAAACCAATTTTCAGATTAATTTCACCAATATGTTATGTTGTGGACAATACTGAAAAAATTGGCTTACTTCGATGGGTAGGAAATATCGTATAATTGTGATGTGTTTGTGCAGATCTTCAAACTACTGAAATATTTAGGGAGAATGGAGGTCCAAAGATAGTTATGGGTATCCTGAGCAATGAAAGAGAAGATGTGAAGATCAAGATCTTAGATTGTTTCTCAGTTGTCACTGCAGCATCACCTGAAAATGAAGTTCTAAAAGAGTCGTTCATGGACTTGAAAATAGATTAATTAATATTCCAGATTCTACAAGATGAACATAATGGAACGAGCATTCCAAGTATATATAGTGCTATACATGTCATCTTTGCCACCTGATGATAATCGAGTTCTAGCCTCACAGGTCAACTTTTGGTGCAAGTTTACTTGCCACACTAGAAAGCTTAATGATTGTTTCACACTAAGCATAATAGAGAACTCTAGAGGGTGAAATAAGACTGATGATGCTTTCTCTGCAGCTTTATTTTTTAATTGCAAGCAACAATTTCAGGAATGTATGAATGGGGATTGAGCCTAGGAATAAAAGTGTGATCGTTAGAATCCTACGGCTTTGGGTGCAAAAAGATTTATTAGGCCGAGAATGCTTTGAGATGATTGTAATCGATGAATGTGAAATGTTTTATATGGCTGAAATAATTTACTTTTTAAAGAAAATAATTAGTTTATTCAAGCAGAACATTGATTATGTAACATGAATAATTTTGATCTTTCATGTAGGGCAACAAAATTCAATCATTTATCTTCATCGACGTTAAGATAAAGTTTATGCCTCTTTTGACAGAGGGGCATATAATTATGACAAAAAAAAATAAGTATTTATGTAATACCTCGTTTTTCCCTAGCTAAGTTTAGAGTAATTTTGAACTTAGAAGTATGAGACGATTCATGTAGGAGAATAAAAAAAACGAGTTTATTTTAAATTCCAATAAAAATGATTTATAAAACTTTTGAGAAATTTGTTTAATTATTTGAATTCATATGCATTGCATATTTATTTGAATTAAGCATTGAGCATTTACACGAACTATTTATTTAATGAACCATGAGGAATTAATTCAGTTCCGATAATTCAAACCCTTAAGGATTTTAATTGTCAAATCACCTTCCTCATTTTCCTCACACTCCAAACTTACCATCACCCCTTACTCTCCACCAACTATGCCCCTTTAAGATATCAAAACACTCTATGCAAAATCAATCCATCCTTCTTCATTTCTCACAAATTCATTCAATAAATTATCACTTCATTTCGCAAGCAAGAGAAGTTTCAAGTGCTGAGCTAATTCAAGCCTCCACCAAATTTCAATCAAACCAACCATCAGCATACCTTCAAAAGGTTTTCGGCTATTAAATTTCTGTAACTTTATAAACATTAAAGAGAATCAAAATATAAGCAAATGTTAAATATATTTTCAAAATAAAATATCAACGTCAATTATTCAATAAAAACTCAAATTTGAAAACATAAATTTTTAAGAGAGTGCTCGTGATATAGCCATTTTGAAGAAGGAAACACAATATTTGGCCACTAATTGATAAAACACAAATTCTGGCCATTTTTTACGTGTAAAGACTGTTTTGCCTTTAATTAGGGCGGACAATAGTGCCATATGTGTCAACTGAAAAAAAAAAAATCTAAGTATATGGCATTAATGGCACTAATATGGTCATAAGTACCATTCGTGCAATACTACATAATAGAGTATATGGCACTAATGACACTAATATGGCCATAAGTACCATTCGTGCAACACATTAAATGGAGAATCTAAACCCTAAATGTATAATTTAAACCCTAAATGATAATCTAAACCCTACGGGGAAGTGTTCAAAATGGCACTAATGACACTAATATGGCCATAAGTGCCATTCGTATGGCACTAATGCCACTAATATGGCCATAAGTACCATTCGTGCAACACTGAGTATATGACACTAATGGCACTAATAGTGTCATATGTGCCTAACCCGCGCACAAATTCAAATTCGACCCGAATCCGGTCCGCCCTATTTAAGGGCAAAACAGTCCGAAAATGTAAAAAATGACCAGAATTTGCGTTTTTTCAATTAGTGGTCAAATATTGTGTTTGCATCTTCAAAATGGTCATGTGAGTATATTGTTTCAATTTTTAATACTATACAAATTGTAATGATAATTATAATTATTAAATAATTAAAATTTATTTGATAAAATTAGCATTACTTATTATTATTATTATAGAGTAATGCACATCATAATAAATAAATACATCTATCCATACACAAAAATAAATAAAAAGTCATACTATTTAAAATTATATTTTTAATATATATATATATAACTAATGATTCATCTAAAATTATATAAAAATTAATACAAAAAAATATATGTTAAAAAGAGAGTTATATAATGAACCAATATATTTTCCTTCGTCATTGTTACATTCTAGACTATTATGATTAAAAAAA
>NC_080387.1:2411321-2478821 GCF_028751815.1 Salvia miltiorrhiza | reverse complement strand
ATTTCACAAATAGTTTTAAAGAAAAGAACTTTGACTTGAATAATCTGAATTTTAGCTTTTGAACTCTATTTCGTGATGCTTGAGTCGAACTGAGTCGGTGGCTACCGAGTTGAATCGGGTGAGCGTGGCTGCTGTTGAGTCGAGACAGAGGGTGAGAGTTGAGGAAGATGAGAGTGTTTCGATGGCGGCGGCGGCGGCGCTGCTGTCCGTCGAAGCCAGAGTCAGGGGAGGG
The DNA here is from genome assembly GCF_028751815.1 of Salvia miltiorrhiza. Lineage (NCBI taxonomy): Eukaryota > Viridiplantae > Streptophyta > Magnoliopsida > Lamiales > Lamiaceae > Salvia > Salvia miltiorrhiza. The sequence goes on along the minus strand of NC_080387.1, from coordinate 2,478,589 downwards.
GTGTCGGGTATGAGTCTGGTGTCGATGGCGGTGGCACGGCGCTGCTGTCCATCCGGCGGAAAGAGAGAGGTGGACCGGCGGTGGCAATTTCGCCGCTGCTCACCGGGAGTTGGAGGAGAAAGAGAGGTCGATTAGGGATTCACGGTGGCGGCGGGGAATCATCGTCGCCTGAAATCAAAGTGGATGTCGGGTTGGGGCACGGCGGCAGCGGTGCTGCTGCAGCCAACGTCGGAGTCAGAGAGAGAGGGAAGACGGGTCTTGTGTAAGAATCGAGAGGGGGCTGAGAGATTTCAGTGAGATTGAGAGAGAAGGAGGCGATGAAATTGAGAAGGAGAAGTGGAGGCTGAGGGCCGCGCCTTTCGCCGGAACTCAGAGCCCGCCGGCGACCGATTTCAATTGAGAAAGAAGAGAGGGCTGTGCGCCGCCTGATGTGAGCGTTTTGAGAGAGAGAGAGATAATTGGGAAATGGGGTAGCAGCGTGAAGTTAGAAGAGAGAAAGGGAATTTGGGTTTGGGCCTGACATTTTCTGTTGGGCCAGTGTTTTATTTATTAAGTTGGGCTGTGAGTTTGGGCTACTGATTTAAATATCATGTGGACTTTCTGATTTATTTTAAAGGACTTGGGCTGCGAATATATTTTAAAGGGACCCTGTTAATAATTTATTTATTTGGACTGCACTAAGGTTTTTAATTGGACTATCATCCATTTAATTAATTATTTTAGTGAATAATTTACATAATAATATCATAATAATATATGCATATTTTAAGTATAATTACTTATTATATGTTTAAGCATGTCATGAAATTGCAATAGCATTTTTTAATAAAAGTATTTATGATTTAAATTGGTTTTCATAAATCCAATTACTAAAGAAAATCGAGTAAGGATATTGTTGGTGTCGTTAACTCAAGAATTTAGTTTTCAATTATTTATTTATTAAAATTTTGGAAACTCGGCGTGATGAATTAGGGATGTTTAGTCACTCACTAAGACATAAGATTAGCTTCACGAGACCTATTAAGAATAGAATTTCTTGTAGGCTTTGTGGACCAAGGGGATTAGCGCTGCTTTCCCAAGACGAGGATAAATGGTTCGTATTTGGAATAACGACGATTCGTGTGCACCGAAACCAAATTGAAGTCACGATCAATTTCGGTTCCAATTGGAATTTGAGGGTCAAACCACTCACACTTGAACAATGTGGTTGTTTTCATTGGTAGCCCAGGATACTCTAGGACAACAACCTCTAACAAACGACCGTAGAAATCTAATTGGACACCGTTCAACACTGAACCCTTAACGCACAATCCACTATTATCAGTTGATTTCTTCGAGCCATAAGAAACTGTATGAAATTTGAATTCATTGACAAAGAATCCTTGGTACGTAGTAACTTTGTGCAGAGGTCCCAACGACAAATGATGCAAAAATGAATTGACTAGCTCATTTGTTGGATTTGAAGCCTATTATTGAAAGAAAATTATTAGTAAAATCCAATTATAGTATACTTTGAGATAATTAACAAAGAAAAAACTTACATATGCTTTGAACCATGTGGGAAATTCTTTCTCAAGTTTCAGTTGCAGTTCATTGGATGAAAGATGAGAAAATTTGGCACGCATTTCATCCTCAAACAACCTATAAATTAATATCATGTTAATTAAACAACCTATTATTAAGGTTTTATGAGGAAATTTGGCACGCATTTCATTCTCAAAAAATTAATGTTTGATAATTAATTATACATACCCTGTGTAGGTTCCCGTAACTTCTGTGCAATTGTTTAGCACGTACAAATGGGCGGCGTCGTGGTCTTTAGGCTCCAGAAATCTAGTTGCCATCTTTCCAAATGGTCTCCCAACATACTTGAAGACAGACAACATGTCAGGGAGCACATCAACACCACTACCTTCAAAGTTTCGAGGTACATTTCGTTGCTTTGTCTTAATGTGATCTTCAAAGTAATAACAACAGAATGTTGTAGCCTCTTCCACAAGATAAGCTGTTAGGTCCGGAGGGTCTCGAATAGGTGTATGGGGGGGGGGGGAGAATACACCTATGGGCTATTTTTCTTTTCTTTCCTCTAAAAACAGAGGGATCTCAAGATAGAGATTAAAACGAAACTTTACACGCAAACTATGACACCTGTTGACTAAAAACAGTTTTGACCAAATAGGGTTGACGACTGATACTGAAAACTCTTCAGTAAGGAGTTATCAGTTAAGTTGATAGAACTTAACTGATGCACGTAAGGGCTTCAGTCGAGTTTGCTAAAACAGAGATGATATAAGTCTTCCTGACTATCAGATGATAGATCAGTCAGACTGATATCACACACAGCGGAAATAACTTTGTTTCGTAATAGCCTCGGTTGAGCACGTTGTTAGTCTTAGGTTTCGCTTTGTAGTTATTCAGTATTCAGTTTATCAAGAGTAAGAACACAGATAAGTATGTAAAGACTGAAAGCTGTAAATAACACAAAGACTTTTACGTGGTTCGGAAAACACTTTCCTACATCCACGATCGATTGATCAGACCAACAATCCACTCCGCAAGTGCTTAACTGGTGCACTGCAAATCGAACCATGTGCTTGCCGGGTGCACACAACCGTTTCACTTAAGAGTCCACTCTTCAGACCCACACTTCACTCGTGTCGGATTTCTCACTCCTAGCACAACCTTGCACTAGGATCTCACGAAGTCAGAGTACCTTCCTGAACTCCTTTTTCACTCAAACACTCGATTTCTTTCTCTCGAAAGGAGGTTTGAAAAACTTGCCAATTAGACTTCAAAGAACAAGTTCTTTGGAGCAAGTTTTGACCTGGGCTTCTGGTAAACAAATATATGCCTAAGGTCTAAGAGAATGTGTGTAATCAGCAGTGACTGATTTTGGCTTTGAAATTCTCTTCTTCGATTCAAGCTTTGGGGAGTTTAAGCTTTGGGCTGAGTAGCAATTTTGGCAGAGCTTCAGCTTATGTTGTTGAATCGGTGAAGATTGAAGTTGATCCTCGAGCGCTACTTATAGGAGAGATCCTGAATAGATCCGTTGGCGGAGAACGTCTTCAAGATTTCTTTCGTTGGAGAGCATTTCGAATTTGGGTTGAGGCTTCAATCTTCGAGGTTCCTTGTTTGGTGGGAACGGCTATCTTGATGAACATGAGATGCGACGTCTCTGATAAAGTAGCCACCAAATAGGAATGACCTCTGCAGAGAGGGATGATCCTGAGATCTCTGCATTTAATGCGGCTGTACTATGTGAGCACGTGGCTTCCTTTGAACGTTGGAAGTTCAGTACGAGAAAGAATGTTTAACTGATACTTGACTTTAGTATCAGTCCGCTGAGTCCACGGAGCACGCATTAAGTAATCAATTCCGAACTGATTCTTCAACTGATACTTCATTTGGTAACTTCAGTATTCAGAACCGCAACCTAAACTAGAAACGAACTCTAACACTTGAGTTCAAAATAGTTCTAGTCTATCACAAATTAAACCTAAGGATTTTGATATCATCAAAACAAGGCATGATATTCGCTGGGGTTCCCAACAATTTCCCCCTTTTTAATGATGCCAAAACCTTACAACAGTTCTGAGCAAAACAAAGACTGAACTCATAGTACAAGTTCTAAAACAGGGTGAATACAGTTCCCCCTTAACAATAGAACCTAATAACTTGTACTTAGAGTTATGAACACAACAGTTCAAAACAAGAACGAGGAAAAAAACATAAAACCATAATCCGAGCCTGGACAAAAAGTCATTGTCTTCAGGTTGAGATCAACAGAAGTTCTTTTCATTAAAGAAATACTGATAAACCATCAGTCGAGGTACAGAGCAAGACTTACATTGGAGTAAAAAAGAAAAACAAAAACATCATGGGAAACCCATGGACTCCAGCAGTCTGCATTGCTGCGCCTTGAACTTCTTGATCTTCATCTTCTGTCTTCGTGTTCCTAAGCTTGTTCCACTCTTACTTGTTTTCCTTGGACTTGAGGTCTCTGCTGTAACGTCCTCCTTACTACTTCTGGTGATCCTTTTGCTTTCCCATCTTCAGTCAAGAAGGAAGATGCAGGGAAAACCTTTCAGAAGGTTTTCTTCTGACTTTCCCCTTTTTGGCAACATCAAAAAGAGAGTTGATGATGGAAGCTATGATTGAATGGAACTTCAACTCCGACTCTCAAGCACTCGTGGGAGGAGTTGAGAAGAGGAAGGGTCCCGAGATGCAGAAGGAAGAGGACGCCAGTGGGGAAAGAGAGAGATGAGAAGGGAGGCGGAGAATTGAAGGAAAGAAAAGTATGCATAGCATTTCGAAGATATTCATGAAATGCAGCTATGCATACGAACCTGAGGAAGAGGACGAGAGACAAAGAGCGGTGGGGAAGAGGAGTGTTAGAGGTGAGGCGGGAGATGAAAGAAATGCATGGCGAGGCTTTGATGAAAGAATCAGATCAAAACGCGCCTCGTCATACATGAAGGAAAGAGGAGGTGAGGATGAAAAATCGAATCAGTGGCAGTCGTGAGGACTGGCACTGTCGATGTTGCGCCGGTTGACAACGAGCTCCTGCTCATTGTTGTTGCACCACATGGAAGCTTTACAAAAGATGCAAAGCTTTCCTGAGAACCAGGTGTAGTCTGTCTTCTTGAGACAAGTACTACAAATCATATGGTCCGGGCATGAGGATGGAAGACGCTCGCGTCGATGGATACAAGTGAGAACAGCGCAAGCTTTGACGTCAGAGAGACGTTGAGATCCAGTGGAAGGGTCCGGTGAAGACCAAGTATGTGAGCGTCATTCTCCCACTCCATGACTTTGCAGTCATTGAATTCTTCTATGTCGGAACATAATTTTCTTTGCAAACTTTGAAGGAATTAGAAATTTTCTCACAGTGAATGTTGTGGAGATTTGTTAGTGGATGCAGAAAACTATTGAAGACATCATGGTATAAAAAAAACACAATTACCAAGTGAGAAGATGAAAGGTTTTTCGAAAACTGTGCCTAAAATGTTTTTGAAGAAAAATTCACGTCCGCCGTCACTGCAGGGGACGGAAGTTTCAAAAAGGTGAGAGGTATCATTGCATTATGTCATGTCAATGCGGTTCTCAAGAAATTTGACCACATAGGCAGAAAGGTTGGAAATATTTTTGGTAAAGATCAGGGCAGATTAAATCAAATCAAATCAAATCCCCGTCTTCCAAAGATATTCCATGACCCAACAATTAAAACAAAGCAGTTAAAGATTTTGAAAAGAACTGATCAGTCAGAGAAAGATTTTGAATTTAAAAGCACAGATCTCTAGACTGAAATTAACTGATTTTAAATAGTAAGCTTGAAAAATACTTACTGATCGACTGATCATTGTAGTCAGTCGATACCACTTGATCCTGGTTGATTCATCAGGATGACTTCTCTTCAGAGGAGCGCTTGTCTTCATTGCTTTCCACGTCAGCGGTCGTAGAACAGCAGTTGATTGACCACCAGTCAGCATGACTGTTTGAGAAAATCCTCAAACACAGCATCACTCTTCTGGGTTGATGAGGCCGATCCTTCCACACAGATCGTTGAACCTTTCTTCTGGAAGAGCTTTGGTCAGCAAGTCCGCTCTCTGAACAGCAGTTGGAATCCATTCAACAGAGATATTCTTCTTTTCGACATGATCACGGATGAAGTGATGTCGAATAGCAATATGCTTGACTCTGGTGTGATGAACTGGATTCTGGGAGATTGCAATAGCACTGGAGCTGTCGCAATAGATTGGGACTTATTTTTCTTTGATCCCATAGTCCTTCAGCTATTGGACTAACCATAGTAGTTGTGAACAGCAGCTTCCCGCAGTAACATATTCAGCTTCAGTTGTGGAGGTGGCGACTGAAGTCTGCTTCTTTGAAAACCAAGAGATGAGCTTGTTGCCTAGGAATTGACAGGTTTCGGACGTTGATTTACGATCAATTTTGCATCCCGCAAAATCTGAGTCTGAATATCCGGTGAGCTTGAAGTCGTCGTCAGCTGGGTACCACAATCCTAAATTGGGTGTGCCTTTAAGATATCGCAAGATTCACTTTGTTGTATCCATGTGAGCTTTCTTTGGATCTGACTGATATCTTGCACAAACCCCGATTGCAAACGCAATATCTGGTCTGCTAACAGTCAAATACAGCAATGATCCAATGATTTCTCTGTACTTAGTTGAAGATACATATTTTCATTCTGATCCTGGATCTACTTTCCAGTTTGTATTCATTGGAATCTTGACTGATTTCATGTGCTGAATACCGAACTTGGCGATCAGTTCCTTGGCGTACTTGGACTGATTGATCAGTATTCCTTCGCTGGTCTGCTTGACTTGCAATCTGAGAAAGAAATTCATTTCTCCCATCATGGACATTTGGAACTTGTTGGTCATGATGTCAGCAAACTTCTTGCACATGCGTTCGAATTTAGATCCGAAAATTATGTTATCGACATAAATCTGAACAAGTAAGAGATCTTCTCCTTCTTTGAGAGTGAACAACGTTCTGTCCACAGATCCTTTCTTGAAACCTTGTTCAACAAGATACTCCGAGAGAGTATCATACCATGCTCTTGGAGCTTACTTCAAGCCATAGAGCGCTTTCTTCAGCTTGTACACCTTTTCTGGTCCAACAACCTCAAAGCCCGGAGGTTGTTCCACATAGACTTCATCGTTGAGCACTCCATTGAGAAATGCACACTTCACGTCCATTTGATGTACCTTGAAACCTTTGTGAGCTGCGAAGGCTAAGAAGAGTCTGACTGCTTCCAATCTGGCAACTGGAGCAAACGTTTTGTCGTAGTCGATTCCTTCTTCTTGACTGTAACCTTTTGCTACAAGCCTTGCTTTGTTTCTCACAACGTTTCCTTCTTCGTCTTTCTTGTTTTTGAAAATCCATTTCAGACCAATCACCTTTGCATCGTCTGGTCGATCCACAAGCTCCCAAACTGAATTCTGGTTGAATTCATTGAGTTCTTCTTGCATTGCGATGACCCATTGAGTGGACTTCAGAGCTTCTTCGATATCCTTGGGCTCTGTAGATGATAAGAAACAGTTGAAATTCTTATATTCGTTGATGCAGTTCTGATTGATATCAAAGACGTGGTTGCACATTGATCTTCGAGTCTTGACATCGTTTGATGGTTCTCCAATGATTTTCTCCTTTGAATGGAGTTCAAACCATCTTCGATACTTCTTGATCTCTTCTAGTGATGGAGGAAATTCTTCAGTCAGAATGGTTCTGAGGTGTTCAGCATTGTTCTGAACTGGTGAGAGATGAGTTGGATCTTCTTCAGCTGGTTCAACTCTTTCCTCATCAGTAGGAGTTCCCCCTTGATTGATGCCATCTGCATTGGCTCCAGTCTGAACTTCTGACCTCTGACTGATCTTCTAATACTGAAGCTTTTCAGTATCTTCATCTTTTCCGGGTCCCCACACCAGGACTGTAGAAGGTTCGGTGTCCTACTTTTTAGTTCTGGAAACTTCAGCATTCTCAGTTTCCTGTTTCCTGAATTCATCAGCAGACTCATCAAAGACAACATGAGGTGTTTCTTCAACACAGAGAGTTTGAGAATTAAACACTCGATAGGCTTTGCTGGATTGTTCAGTTCCAGAATATCCAAGAAAAATTCATGGATCAGCCTTGCTATCAAAAGTATTTAATCTCCTCTTATCATTGTTGTGGATGAAACATTTAGAACCGAAAGCATGAAAATAAGAGATTGAAGGCTTTCTGTTCTTCCATATCTCGTATGGAGTTTTTCCACGTCTTTGGGTAAGGAAGGAGCGATTTTGTGTGTAGCATGCGTTGTTGACTGCTTCGGCCCAAAACTTCAAGGGGAGTTTTGATTCGGCTAGCATTGTCCTTGCTGCTTCCTTCAAAGACCTGTTTCTTCTTTCTGCAACTCCGTTCTGTTGAGGAGTCCTCGCTGCAGAAGTTTGATGACTGATTCCATGTTCCTCACAATACTCACGAATGACAGTATTGAGGAACTCAGTCCCACGATATGATCTTATGCTGATGATGTTGATTTCCTTTTCAACGCTTAGCCTTCTCAGCAGCTTTGGCAATTCCATCAGTGTCTCCTTCTTGCTGTAGAGAAAGATGACCCAAGTATATCGTGAGTAATCATCCACGACAACTAAGGTGTACTTTCTGCCATTGTAGCTTCTGAGAGAGATAGGGCCAAACAGATCCATGTGAAGTAGTTGAAGAATCCTTCCAGAGGAGTGTCCTGACTTTGACTTGAATGATGTTCTTGTCTGCTTTCCTCTTTGACATGCTTCACATTCTTGCTTCTTCTGGAATACAATAGAAGGCAGGCCTTCTACCAACTGGTGTTTAGCAAGCTTGTTGATCGTCTTGAAGTTGAGATGGTTGAGTCTCCTGTGCCACAGCCAGTTGAGCTCTGAGCTGCTCTTGCTGATGAGACACGTTTCTGGAGGGCTGTCTTCCCATGAGACAACATAGAGACTCCCTTGTCTGAAACCTTTCAGAACCACCTTTCTTTGATTGTTTCTGACAGTGAATTCATCCTTTTTTATTTTCACTGTGAAACCGCTGTCACAAAATTGACTCACAGACAACAAATTATGTTTAAGACCAGAAACAAAGCTTACATTACTGATACTGGTGTTACCCATGTCGAGTACACCATAGCCTTTTGTTTCTCCGATTGAGTTGTCTCCGAATGCAACTTTGGATCCAGCTTTCTCAACATACTGAGTTAGATATTCTTTGTAGCCCGTCATGTGCTTCGAACAGCCGCTATCAAGATACTACGTTCTGATTGAAGCCTTGACTTCTTCCTTCTTTTTAGATTTTTTGCATTTGACCTGCAAGGAAGAGTCAATTAATTTAGGTACCCAATCAAGATTTGGGTCCTTCAATGTTAGCTCGAGTTCCCTTTGGAACCCATATCTGCTTCAGAACTGGTCGTGCTGATCTCTTGCACTTTGCTGGTCGTCTGACTGAAGTAGTCGTAGCTTTGGTTGGCACATGAGCATTCTTCTGTTGAGTTTTCCTTTTGAAGGCCTCACTCTTGTAGAAGTTCTGTCTGATGAGTTGTTGAGGTCTTCTCTGCTCGGCGTAGTATCTTCCTTGAGATACTCGAGTCATTCCAGACTGATGGAGACTTGACTGATGTCGTGGGACATGAGTCATATGATGTCCAGTTGCTTGTCGTCGTGGTTGTCGCTTGGCTCGTCTGGACTCATCATTGTTTTATCTCCATAGATGTTGTTCTTTCTGAAACTGAACTGTATTCAATTTCTGACTGATGTGGTTGTTCTTCCCCCTGGACTGATGAGGAAGATTCTTCTTGATTCCTGATGTTCCTTCCCCGATCTTTGACTGAAATCTACTTTCCAGTCTTCTCAGTAGAATGATCTGGTTGGGGGCCTTCTTTGCTCGTCTGTAGCTCCGTGGAGGTGGAACATTTGTTCTTACCATCAGTTTGCGTTTGCGAACTTCATCCATATCATGATCTCTTGATTCTTCTGATGTGGTGATTTCAGAAGCATCGTCATTTGAACTGATCATGGCATTCTTTCCTTTATCAGCTGCAACCTTTTCTCCAATGCTTTCAACAAGGCCTTTTGATGGAAAGTTGCTCATCATGGGAGACTTCATCATGCAGTCCTTGACTGTTTCTTCCAGTTTGTGATTGAGTCTCTTGATTTCATGAGATGCACTATCACATTCTGAGTTCGAGATTCTGAGCTTTTCTTCTAGTCGACTGTTCTCCATGATTAGCTGATCAAGACAAATTTCATCCGGAAAGTAGATGATTGTCTGATTCTTAGCTCGTTCATCATTGATCTCCTTTTCAATTTTCTGATTCTACTTGAGGAGATCTTCGAACATTTTTCTCAGCTGACAGTGATCAGTCATGAGCTGATCCAGCTCGTCAGCTTCAACGATTGAGCCTTCTCTAGATCCTGAATGCACCAGGGAATAATCAGTATAAGGAGTTTTTGAGTGAGAGTTTACCTCTGAGCCATTCATTCCATTGTCGTAGATGTTGTCAGCCACGCTTTCAGTTTCATTGGCCATCAGAGCTTGACTCTCATCATCTGAGCTGGTAGAGTTGAAGTCAGATGATTCTGATGTGTCTTTGGAAGATTCAGCATCGTCAGCTACCATCGCCTTCTTCTTCGCATACTTGCGATCTTTCTTGGCTTTCAACTCTTTGTGCTCAGAATGCGTCAGTTCAGGGCATTCACTTCGAAAGTGGCCTTTCTTTTTGCATCCAAAGCATTCCATATCTTTGATGTCATAGGCGGCTGACTTTCTTTCTCCGTTTCGATCAGTGGAATGTTTGGAGTTGCTTTCTCTTTCCTTTCCTTTGTAGTGTTGCTTGTGGAACCTTTTGTACTTGCGGAATTTGGACTCCATCTTGTTGAATCTTTCAGTCAACAAAGCATATTGACTGAAGAATTTCTCTGGCCTGAATTTCGCTGGTTGTTTTGTTTGCTTCTTGGTTTCTCTTGCTGAAGCTTTCAGTGCTGCTCCTCTTGAGGTTGAAGGGCCGTCTTCATCTGATCCTCCAGTTTTCTTGATTCCAAGATTTCTCTAGATGTCGAACTCATTTGCCAAAAGATCAGAGAAGAGCTTGTTTATTGGGAGCTGACTGAATCCAGGCTTGTTCTGATGAGCGACTGAGTAGATCTGCCAATCTCCTCGTGGCAGTCCTCGAAGAATCTTCAAGTTGATTTCTCGTTGAGTGTACTTGTCCTTCGAGATGGATTGAACTTCATTCGGGATTTGATTGAATCTAAGTTCCATCTCTTCGACAGATTCATTCTTGAGCATGAGGAATGAGTCGAACTTCTGACATGCTATGGATAGCTTATTCTCCTTGATTTCTTCAGAGCCAACGCACATTCTTTCAAGAATGTCCCACATCTCCTTTGCACTTTTGCACTTGATGATCTTTGTGACGTGCTTATCAGGTACTGTGCTGAAGATGATACTTTTGGCGAGATTGTCAAGCTCATCCTGCTTCCTTTCTTCTGTGGTGTAGTCCACCTTCTGCTTGATTTGGACGCCATCGAAAGGATCCTGAGAAGGATCAACAAGAACCCTTTTTACAATTTCGGTGATGATGATTGGTCCGTTGGTGATGACTTCCCACATTCGGCAATGTTGAGTGACGAGGAAGCTTTCAAGCCAAAATTTCCATATGTCGTATTTTTCAATACTAAACATAGGTAAAGAAGATAACCTGCCATGGTTAGTCTCCATAACAACAGATAATCAGCAGATAAGTGAAAATAGCAAGCACAACTTGAAAGTGAAAGGTTTCTCGAGACCTTTGAGAAAAATGATCTAGTTCAATTAGAACCTAGTCAGAAACAGACTGTTCTTGCTAACAACCTGCTCTGATACCAATTGTTAGGTCCGGAGGGTCTCGAATAGGTGTATGGGGGGAATACACCTATGGGCTATTTTTCTTTTCTTTCCTCTAAAAACAGAGGGATCTCAAGATAGAGATCAAAACGAAACTTTACACGCAAACTATGACACCTGTTGACTGAAAACAGTTTTGAGCAAACAGGATTGACGACTGATACTGAAAACTCTTCAGTAAGGAGTTATCAGTTAAGTTGATAGAACTTAACTGATGCACGTAAGGGCTTCAGTCGAGTTTGCTTAAACAGAGATGATATAAGTCTTCCTGACTATCAGAAGATAGATCAGTCAGACTGATATCACACGCAGCGGAAATAACTTTATTTCGTAATAGCCTCGGTTGAGCACGTTATTAGTCTTAGGTTTCGCTTTGCAGTTATTCAGTATTCAGTTTATCAAGAGTAAGAACACAGATAAGTATGTAAAGACTGAAAGCTATAAATAACACAAAGACTTTTACGTGGTTCGGAAAACACTTTTGCTACATCCACGGTCGATTGATCTAACCAACAATCCACTCCGCAAGTGCTTAACTGGTGCACTGCAAATCGAACCGTGTGCTTGCCGGGTGCACACAACCGTTTCACTTAAGAGTCCACTCTTCAGACCCACACTTCACTCGTGTCGGATTTCTCACTCCTAGCACGACCTTGCACTAGGATCTCATGGAGTCAGAGTACCTTCCTGAACTCATTTTTCACTCAAACACTCGATTTCTTTCTCTCGAAAGGAGGTTTGAAAAACTTGCCAACTAGACTTCAAAGAACAAGTTCTTTGGAGCAAGTTTTGACCTGGGCTTCTGGGTAAACAGATATATGCCTAAGGTCTAAGAGAATGTGTGTAATCAGAAGTGACTGATTTTGGCTTTGAAATTCTCTTCTTCGATTCAAGCTTTGGGGAGTTTAAGCTTTGGGCTGAGTAGCAATTTTAGCAAAGCTTCAGCTTATGTTGTTGAATCGGTGAAGATTGAAGTTGATCCTCGAGCGCTACTTATAGGAGAGATCCTGAATAGATTCGTTGGCGGAGAACGTCTTCAAGATTTCTTCCGTTGGAGAGCATTTCGAATTTGGGCTGAGGCTTCAATCTTCGAGGTTCCTTGTTTGGTGGGAACGGCTATCTTGATGAACATGAGATGCGACGTCTCTGATAAAGTAGCCACCAAATAGGAATGACCTCTGCAGAGAGGGATGATCCTGAGATCTCTGCATTTAATGCGGCTGTACTATGTGAGCACGTGGCTTCCTTTGAACATTGGAAGTTCAATCCGAGGGAGAATGTTTAACTGATACTTGACTTTAGTATCAGTCCGCTGAGTCCACGGAGCACGCATTAAGTAATCAGTTCCGAACTGATTTTTCAACTGATACTTCAGTTGGTAACTTCAGTCTTCAGTCCTTCATTCTTCAGTCTTCAGTCTTCAGTCTTCAGTCTTCAGTCTTCAGTCTTCAGAACCGCAACCTAAACTAGAAACGAACTCTAACACTTGAGTTCAAAACAGTTCTAGTCTATTACAAATTAAACCTAAGGATTTTGGTATCATCAAAACAAGACATGATATTCCATGGGGTTCCCAACATAAGCATTTGTAATTGATCCTTCAACTTTGGCTTTGTTTTTAACCGTTTTCTTCAACTTTCCCAAGTACCTCTCAAATGGATACATCCATCTATACTGTACGGGGCCTGTCATCATGGCCTCATCGGCCAAGTGTATTGGAAGATGCTCCATAGAGTCGAAGAAACTAGGAGGGAAGATTCTTTCCAACTTACGTAGAATGACATGAGTGTTTTTTTGCATCTGAAGAAGATTGTCAACTTGAATGTTTGGTGATGTCAAATCTTTGAAAAAGAGACAAAGATCTGTAATTGCTTTCCACATATTGAATGGTAGAAGTTCTTTTAATGCGATCGGCAATACTCGTTGCATCATCACGTGACAGTCATGACTCTTCATACCAAACATTTGAAGTGTACTCAAGTTGACACATCTACCCAACGAGGATACATAGCCATCAGGAAATCTAATCCCTTCAATCCACAAGTAAGATTATTTTTTTCATCATTATCAAGCATATAACATGCTTTGGGGTACTTTCCTGTTTGTTCATTGGCTTGTAACTGGGGTCTGCGACAAAACCTATTCAATTCTTCGCGAGATTTGCCCGTATCCTTTGTTTTGCCTTTAATGTTCATAATGGTGTTGAACAAATTATTGAAGACGTTCTTTTCAATATGCATGACATCAAGATTATGACGTATAAGCAACGAACTCTAATACGGCAAATCCAAGAATATACTTTTTTTCCTCCAACCTGATTCATAATTTCTTTGTCGTTTAGATATCCGTAATCTAGTCTCTTCAACTGTCAATTCTATTACTTTTTTTTTATCCTCAATCCCTCAATCTCAGCCAACACCTGGTGCCCATTTTTTGTTTGTGGAGGACCTTTTCTTACTTGAGTATTTTTTATAAACGTATTTCTGTTGCGTCGAAAAGGATGATCAGTGGGTAAGAACCTCCTATGACAATCAAACCAGGATTGTTTACCACTCAAAGGTAATCGAAAAGAATCTGTATCACCACAACAACGTGGACATGCCAATCTACCAGCTGTACTCCAACCAGAAAGCATGTAATAGGCGGGAAAGTCACTAATTGTCCACAAAAGTGCAGCACGCATTTGGAAATTATTCTTCAATGATATGTCATACGTTTGGACACCGACTTCCCAAAGATGAGTTAACTCAGCAATCAACGGTTGAAGAAAAATATCAATCATATCCTTTGGATTGTGTGGCCTAGGGACAACAGCAATGAAAAATATGTATTGTTCTCTCATGCACATCCAAAGAGGAAGATTGTATGGGGTAAGTAGGATTGGGCATGAGGAATATTGCTTTCCAAAATTGTTGAATGGCGAAAATCCGTCAGTATAAAGCCCCAATCTTACATTTCTGACTTCAACCGCAAAATCAGGAAATGTACTGTCAAAATATTTCCATGCAGGTGAGTCTGCTGGGTGTCTCATCACACCATCATTAACTGATGTAGCATGCCATCGCATATCAGCTGCTGTAACCTTTGCAATCTTGGGGTGATTGAAAAGTAGTGCATCTGACTGACTGCAACTAGGCGTCGTTGGCGACTACCACTAGGACCAGAAGATTCTTTGTAACGTTTTGCATCGCAAAACTTACACTCATTCAAGCTTTCATCATCTCCCAAAAAAGCATACAATTATTGCGACAACAATCAATCTTTTCAACTGGCAAACCCATCCCATGAAGCAATTTCTTGGCACTGTAGAAATCTCCAGTCACTAAATTATCATCGGGAACTATTTCTTTAATCAACTCCAAAATCTGATCAAAACATCGCTCTGACATATTGTTATCAGATTTTAAACTCATCAATCGAGCTACAAGAGATAATTGGGTATGAGTTTTACAACCAGGCCACAACTCTCTATCTGCCGCCTTTAATATATCATATAAATGTTAGGCTGTTGGGTTTGGAGATTCTTCAATTAAATCATCGACATTGTGAAATTGAGTTGTCGCTACATCCATCACCATCGTCTCGTAACGATTTACTTCTATATCTTGTTCAATGGTTACAATACACCTAGCAACATCAGGGACTTGCACTAACGCTTCACCATGCATCGTCCATATATGATATCTAGGGATAAAACCATTCTTTGCCAAGTGAACCCTCACAGTCATTGGAGTATCAAATTTTTTGTTCTTACATTTCGTGCACGGGCATTTGATCTTATTTCCAATCATTAAGTCCGGTCGAGAAAGTGCATAATGGATAAATACTTCCAATCCATCCATGAACTCTTCTGTTAGACTACCTTGAGCATATCGCCTATACATCCACCCTCTATCTAAACTCATGTTTATATTTCTTGCATTCATATATTATTAATGTTTTAATTAGTTCACACATTAGATTTAAAATTAAGAATATGAATAAGAGTGGAGATTAAGATTAGAAATTAAGATGAAGATTAAGATTATGATTAGGAATTAAACTTGGGAATTAAGATTAAAATTAAGATTGAGATTAAGATTATGGATAAGAGTGAAAATTAAGATTCAAATAAGGATGGAGATTAAGATTAAAGAAGGATGACTGAAGATTTGACTTAAAGAAATATGAAGATTATGACTTGAAAATGATGACGATTAGGATTTCAAGAAGGATGATTGAAGATTGAAGATTGAAATTTCAACACAACAACAAAATCAGGGCGGTAGTCATTGCTACCGCCTCCGCCTCTCCCCCACCGGCGGCCCAAACTCCAATTAATCACAATCATACTTAATCGCCTCTCCCCCCACCGGCGAAACTATCATGCTTAATTATAATTAAAACATGCTCAACGCAATTAATCATGCTAAATCATATATTTCGCCTCTCCCCCACCGGCGATAAAGCGAATAAAATAAATTTAAACATTCTAAGTTCTTTAAATAGAAATGAACCTAACTAAGTTCTTTAAATAGAAATGAACCTAACTAAGTTCTTTAACTAAATCTAATATATAGAAATCAACCTAAGTAAGTTATTTAAATAAATCTAATATTTAGAAAAAAACCTAACTATGTTCTTTAAATAAATCTAATAGAGTCGTACTTACCTAAATTCTCTTAAATAAATCTAAAAGAAATTATTTTACTAAGTTCTTGTTCTTTAAACAAATCTAATAGAAATGAACATATATAATTAGCATATAATTTCACATTACATTCAAACTAAATTCACATTAATTCACATATAATTCACATATACCATACAACACAGCAACTAAATTTCACATTAATTCGTTTTCATATAATTAATATAAATTTCAAACATATATAGCATATAAATTTCTAACTAAATTTCTCATTAATTCACATATAATTAACCTGAATTCATATACTAACATACTAATATTAACCTAAATTCAAATTAATAGCTTACATTATATAAGTTAGACGAACTAACCTACAATTGCTAATTCCAGCAACGGCAAGAGCTTTCCGGCGAGGCCATGGGTGGTCCGGCGAGGGCAGGGGCTGGGAATTAGAGTTAGGGTTAATAATTGGTGAAATGTATAAAAAATAATTAGGGTTAGGATGAATAATTAACTTACCGAAGAGCAGCGGCGTCGGACGGAGAGCAGCGACAGCGGCGTCGCGTCGGATGGAGAGCAGCAGCAGCGGCGTCGTGTCAGACTAGAGCAGCGGCGGCGGCGTCGATGGAGGTGGGCGTTCGTCGGACGGAGGCGGCGGCGTTAGGAACGGAGGTACGACGGCTATCTCGACGGCAATGGCAAAATCGGCGGCGGGAGGCGGAGAATCGGAGGAGGAAAGGTGGAGAAGAAAATGGGGGAAAAATTTAGAAAACCTAAGTTAAACCCGCAACCACAACGACCGAGTTTCAAATTAACGACCGAAAATCGGTTGTTAAACAATTTAATTTTATTATTTAAATTTTTTATTTTTAACGACCGAAACTCGGTCGTTACAAATACTTATTAATTACTTAATTTTTATAAATATAATTTAAAGATCGAATTTCGGTCGTAAATATTAAATAATATTAAATTAATTAAAAAACAACGACCGTTTTCAAAACGGTCGTTAAAGATATACGAAAAAATAAAAATATCATTTCTGAAAATTAATTAACGACCGTTAACAATGGTCCTTACATTAAAATTATATCAAAATTTAATAAAACTGTCTTACGACCGAAATACGGTCGTCGATACAGTCGTTAATTTTTAACGACCGTTTCATTCGGTCGTAGATTTAAAAAAAAAAAAAAGTTAAAAACATTAAAAAAACGGTCGTTAAAATTTAAATTTTGGTCGTTACGCCTGCCTTTCTAAAGACCGAAAATTTTGGTCGTTAACTACGGTCGTTAAACTCACTGTTTCTTGTAGTGTCTTCTCCCCGCCACAAGTTCTCTCTCTCTAAAATTTCCATATTTTCAGATCTCCTCTCCTGTAAAGCTAAAGTCAGCCGCTGCCTCGCCCCCAGCCGGAGTCGCACGTCTGCCGGCATCTGCTGCCTCCCCTCCCCGCCGGAGTCCCCTAGCTGCTGTCTGCTGTCTGCTGGACGTTCGAGAAATTGCTACAGGTTTGATTGTTCTGCTTTAAAGGTTTGTTAGCATGATGATAGAAACTTTTCTGACTCTCCATGTCTCTTTTCAGTTTGTATTATCTGAAATAATTATATTTGCTAGTGTATTCGGCTTGTTTGAAATATGCTGGTCTATGGAACTTGTTTATGTATCGATTTCTTCTTCTGGGTTATATATCTAACTAATATATGGTGTTTCTACTCTTGGATCAGTAGTAAGTAATATGAAGTAGTAACTAACATATTGTGTTTAAGTGTATATAGCTTCTGGCTCTTGTTATATATATCCATGAAATGTGATAAATAAACTGGAAGCTTTGTGAAATATGATACTGTTTGATAAGCAGGCACTATACTAGAGTTCGAGGGTTTTTTAGGACAGTAACTTAGATTGATTTGGAAATTAGGACAATAACTTTTGGACTTGTAAAATTAGGACATTAATTTTTTTTAAGAGTAAAATAGGACACTAATTAATAAGTGTTGCATCCGCAGGACATTTTTCGGCCAATTATTGGCCGAGAAATGTCCTATTTTTACAACACTTATTAATTAGTGTCCTATTTTTACTCAAAAAAAAATTAGTGTCCTATTTTTACAAATCCAAAAGTTTTTGTCCTAATTTCCAAATCAACATAAGTTATTGTCCTAAAAAATCCCCTGACTCCACTATACTATAGTAGCTGAATTAAGGTTGTGTGATGTTCATCATTTTCGCCTAAATATGATACAGAGAAACATATGAGAGCCTAAATAATGACAAATAAACATGATTGGATCAAAAAGCATACTTTCATTAAAAATATGTGTTTCTTACTTCAATGATCTATAATGTGTTACTTTCATTAAAAATATGTGTTTCTTACTTCAATGATCTATAATGTGTTGCTGGTGTCGCTGGCAATTTTATATTGGAATCACTTTGAATTTTATTGAACTATTTTTTTGTGTTGTTGGTGAATGGTGATGAATTTGGGAATTTGGGAAGCTTTTTTTTTTGGGTCGAGAACTTGGTAGATTATTGAAATTTTCATGGCATATGCTTGTAGTGAAGTTTAGTAGCTCTAACTAATTTAAATGGATTTACATAAATAGACGGGTGAGCTTCAAGATTGACGACATCTCGTGAGTTTCAAGATTTGCTAAAAGGTTAGTCTTTTATAAACTTAATTTATGTAGGTTTTAGAATTATTGTATGAATACATGCGTAATTTACTTAATTTATGTGTTAGTTTTTTGCAATTGATTTATTTAATTTATATGTTAGGTTGTAGGATTATTGTTTTAGAAGAATATGATTATTGATATTGGATTAGATTGAACTTTGATTCACACAAGTTATGGCCTTTTAAATGTTAGGTTACTTAAATTGATTAGATTAGTCGTATCTAGTCACATTAAGTGATTCGCACAAGTTATGGTATTTTAAATATTAGGTTACATATATTGATTAGATTAGTCGTAACTAGTCACATTAAATTATTGTAATTGATTTTATTTATGTTAATTGTGTCGCCGGTGGGGGTAAGACGAATAACATGTTTGATTGAATTTGTATAAGCATAATTATGTGTGTTGAGCATGATTTAATTTTAATATTAGTGTGCTTGTGTCGCCGGTGGGGGATAAACGATTTTCTATTTTGGAGGTTGGGCTGCGGTGGGGGAGAGGCGGAGGCAGTAGCAATGGCTACTGCCCTGATTTTTAATGACTGTTGTGACTAAAAGTTAAGAACTAAAAAATTAATTCTAATTAAAAATAAAAAACAATAACAAACACTCAACCCTCAACTACAATAAACCATAATCAATTGAGTACACTAATTATAATTCATATTTCAGGACGTTTAGAAATGAGTTTAGATCGAGGGGGGATGTATATAGACGTGTTGCGAATGGATCTCTAACTACGGAATTCGTAGAGGGTGTCGAAGTTTTTGTGTTTTTTCGCAGCTTGTAAGAGATTGGTTGGCAACTTGTAAGATGAAGGCACAACTTGTAAAAGTGCCCACTATTGAAAATACTCCTACAGATTCTACAGATTTCAAGAGGAGCTTATTGATAGAACCCCTCACACGACAATTGATGATGTTACAATGTCAATTCATCCGGATGGTGCTTTGGTATGTCTAGTGAATGAGGATGATGAGGATGTTGACAACAATGAAGTTGTCTTAGAAATATCATCTAAGTCTACAAATAATGATTCAGATGATAACGAGTAAAATATGTGCATTTTGGTTGGATGTGATTGGAAGGAATGATCCTTTATATGTATCTATTATCGAATATTTGTATAAAAAAAACAAGTGAGAAGAAATTTAAATCTTAAATAAATACAACTCAATAAAAGTTGAAAAGGAGAAAAGAGTACCATAATATATAATTCAGCATCTATTTTTAATATAGATGAGCACCCAGTCACTTGGTAGCGCTCCTACTTCGACTAGCGCCGGTACTTCGAGTGACGAGGTCCACTAGCAGCAGCAGACTACATAATCACATATCTCTCAGTCATCTGAGAAACTCAATGTTTTTCCTAATAGGAAGATTCTATGCACTTTAACTGATGGGTATGTAACAAATTTAATTTAACATATAATATTTTAATATACAAATATATAACCTCCAATTTTTCATTTGAAGGATTTTGCACCCTAATAATAAAATTCGGCGTTATACATCACATACTTCTATTTTAAAGCCTGTGTAGAGGTTACTGGCACTTCATGGAGGGCGCTTTCTTCGATACGATTGAAGTTTACTTCAATCAGTTTATGGTAAGCTATTGTTTAATTAGTTTTCTAACACTATTATAATATTACTGTTATATAAAAATTGACATAATCTAAAATATACAGAATGCATTTGAGTGGGACGCATCTTTATACTTGAGATGAGTAATATACACACAACATGGGTTAGGATGGCTAGGACTTCTTATATAGACTTTGTAAGCGCGACCAAGAAACTCGTCTTTATAGGAAAAACACTAGCATATATGAAAGAACATGTTGAAACGACTTGGAAAACATATTGGAATATGCCCGAAGTTAAGCATAGATCCGAGCAGGTGAGCAGGAACCGATGTTTTGAGCCTCGTGGTCCCGGTATAGGAATGGCCATACTTCATGGAGGATCATTCAGTGCCATCGACCACGCCGAGCATCTGATGAGTTAAATAAATTTATTTTGACTTTTAATATTCTATTGTAATAAATTGAATTAATTTTATGTATATGTTGCTAACATCTTATATTTTTATTATAGGCCCGAGAGAAGAATATTCTCATTGATTATGTAGCGTATGATACATTTCTACGCATGCACTGGAAGGATGTGTTATATACTGGCCCACGTTCTAAGGCACACACGGTATATAGAGTATAATTATTAATTAATAGCTACAATTTTTCATTAGCCCGCAAATATATTTTGTTTTTAAATGTAGATGGAGATACAAAGCCGCATCAAGGATATTCAGGCCACTGAGGGCACGGATGCGACTCTAGAAGAGGTATGTCACATCTTTAAAGAGGTGGTGAAGAGGGATAGGAAGGGCCGTGTGCTCGGGATGGGCATGATGACACAGATGGTGTCTAGTGGATCCAGTACTCAGTCCACTAACACGTCTCAAGCTGCTACTGTTGCTTATCTTGAGGAGATCGAGGCGCTCAAAGCTCAATTGGATTCGCAGGTTGCTAGATGGGACAACCTCGAGGCACGCATGTTGGAGCAAGGTGGCACCATCAATGATCTCAAGAGTATAATGGCAGAGTTTATGGCTAGTATTAATCCTTGATACTTGTTTATGAAGTTTGAATTTATATTATTATTATTATGGAGTTATGATACTTGTTTATGTTGTCACTATGGAGTTAGGATTAGGGATGACAATGGGCCGGATCTGGACCAGATCCTGTTTGGTCCAGATCCAGATCCGAATTTTCTTAGTTAGGTCCGAATCCGGTCTAAATTCATTGGATCCAAAAAAATGAGATCTATATCCAAACCCATAAGATCCACAAGGTCTCAGGTCCAGACCCAGATCCATATTTTTTCTCTTTTAAAATAAATTTATAATTCTTAAACTAACCAAAATTTAAAATCATAATTTTTGTATAGAGTTTCAACAATTATTCAAAAATAAATAATTAAATCACAATTTATATAAAAATATTACTATAAAATTTCAAAATAAGTAAGAATATAAAATCAAGTACTAAATAACATATTAATAGTAGAATAATGAGGTACACACTTATTTTAATTGTATATATACAAAATAGATGAAAATTAATTTTCATATTATTAAAATCAATTTTACCTTTAACTTCATCACAATATTAAGTAACAATGGAACAATGTGTCTTCTATTTTACATTGAAAAAAGAAAAATAATATTATCAATAATAATAATAATAAAAGGTTGAGCGGTGCACAGTGACAAGCAACCGATGTTGTCGGATTTCTACCGGAAAAGATGGAGAACGAAGGAGTAAGGCGACGATAATCAGAGGCGATTTCTCTTTGGATTTTTACGGGAGACTGATGAATTTCTTTATTTCTTTTATGCAGGAGAATTCAGATAGAAGAGGGATTAGCGAAAGTGGCTCCAACTGCGAATCCCAAGAATTTTAGTTTTCTTGGATAGCGTGAAACTGGAAAGGCGACAGAAGATGAACAATCATGATTTTGATTTTTTTTTTGAAGAAGAATCAAGGAAGAACATCAACGTCTTTAGCTTGATTCTTCCCACAGACATCGCTAATTGCTGAGTTCAAGATGAATCGAACCCAAAAATAAGAAGGAAATTGGAAAGCTTGAAGAGGAAGAAATGGATTTCTACTTTTGTATTTCTTGTGGATGAAGAATAGTTAATGCCTATACATTTGGATATTTTAATCTAGGGTTAAGTATCAATTTAGCCCCTAACGTAGAGGCCCCTGTAGCCAATACAACCCTATCCGCAGGGGTACGGTGTCTCAACTAAACCCCTATAGTCTATAATTTTCGTCAAATTGGCCCCTCATTCTAACGGAGCGTTAACTCCGTTTGTAATATATATATATAAATTCGTGGGGCCCACCATCTTCGAAGTTCAACGACCCGATCACCCTATTCGACCCGGACACCAACGTGACGGCCTCCTTCTCCACCAGATCTCCTTCTCCATCCACAATCTCAATCCGACGTCGTTTGGCGACGGCCTCACCTTCTTCCTATCCCCCAACAATCACACCTCCGGCAGCCCCGACGGCTACCTCGGCCTCGTCAACTCCTCCCAGCTCACCAAGAACCGCTTCGTCGCCGTCGAATTCGACACCAAGCTCAACCTCCACTTCGACGATCCCGACGAGAACCACGTCGGATTGGACATCGACAGCTTGATCTCCATCGAGACCGCCAACCCCATGCTCTGGGCCGTCGATTTGAAGAGCGGCAACGTCATCACATCATGGATCGATTACACCAGCGGGAAGAAGAAATTGGAGGTTTTCTTGAGCTACTCCAGTTTCAAACCAGAGCAGCCATTGTTGAGCGCCGACATTGATCTCTCCAACTCTAAAAGACCTCATGTTTGTGGGATTCTCCGCTTCGACCGAGGGTAGCACGGAGCTCCATTTCATCGAGAATTGGAGCTTCAAAATGATCGGCCGCCTCCCGCCTAGGCCAAGATTCCACCCTCATAATGTCTCTGACAACACCGTGCCGTTGAGTTCCCAATTGCCGGTCTCAGATTCCCGGCATAGGCGTGGGTTGTGAGCAGCAGATTGCGATGGATCAGGAAGCCCGTGCTGCCGCCGTTGATTTTCGCCATGGCCGGAGCCTTGCCGGAGAAAATGGCGCCCTTCATTCTCTCCGACTTGCC
Source organism: Salvia miltiorrhiza (assembly GCF_028751815.1). Taxonomy (NCBI): domain Eukaryota; kingdom Viridiplantae; phylum Streptophyta; class Magnoliopsida; order Lamiales; family Lamiaceae; genus Salvia; species Salvia miltiorrhiza. The sequence continues at coordinate 2,455,154 of NC_080387.1, read as the reverse complement.
CCCACTGTTGCAGAAACACCACAACTCCCCCAAAACCCTCATATCTTCCTCTCCCCCCACCTGTAGACGCCGCGTCGTCGAGGCTTCCCCGCCCCACCTCTGCCCTTCACCTCCTTGACAGCTGACTCAACCTAAACACCTCTAGATTGACTTGCAATAGAACAAGGACATCCTAGCAGTGATAAGCTAACCCAAGTCGATCTCACAAGGAAAGTCTTAAAGGGCTTCTAGTAGTATCGTAGGAAAAACAATAAAGAAAGCAGTAAAGAGATTGATTATTAAACTAGAACTTAGAATTAAAAACTGAATAAAAACCGAAATTTAGAATTAACTAGGCGAATTAAACTATTAAACCCTAGGCAAGATTTTAAAGAACTGAAATTAAACCTACTTATGAAATTAAATACTTGTAAATTTAAAGACTTCTAATCTAGACGTGAAACTAAAGTGCATAATTTAAATTGCATAATTAAAACGAAAGCATAAACATGAACGAAAAACGTAAACATGATTAAACAGAATTAAATTGAATTTAAATACTAAATACCGTAAATGTCTTGAACATGTAATTGTGTCACTCAATCACAATCCAAGAATAAACTAAAAACTGAATTGAAATCTAACTTAAAACAATGACTTTGAAAACTATAAAAAAAAACTATGAAAGTAAGTAAATCCTAAACTTCGGCTGCCAAAGGAAGATCTCAAAGGCGTCCAAAAATTAGGGCAAGGGATGATATCTTTACAATGAAAAGTATGGCCCTATTTATAGACTTCGAATCCCTAAGGATCACCATGGAAGTTGCCATGCAAAGCTAGACTCTTAAAGGAAATAGAATCGTGAAAGATAAGGCAACTTCGCGCGCTCTGGAAATAATCTCCACCCTGTCGGAAATCGCGGTTCTCGCCAGCGGAATGGCTTCAGCTCTGGCTCTCGGTTTCTCTGACTGGCGATTCCGCTGGCGCTTTCGATTCATCTGGCTTGTTGACTTCGTTGGCATGCTTTGATTTCTCTGGCACTTATGATTCCAGCAACGAAGTGATTCCTCTGGCGAGTCTTTCATTCCTCTGCGCTGACTATTGATTCCTCTGGCGATTGGATTTCTCTGGCTTTGCAGCGACATAGCGTATTTCTCTGGCGATTGGATTTCTCTGGCTTTGCAGCGACATAGCGTATTTCTCTGGCGATTGGATTTCTCTACAGCGCGGGGCTTCGCTTCTCTGACGCGCCAGAGTATGCACAAAAACTTAATTCTTAGCCCAAACTTCTCCAACATTTGCACTCTTTATCTCGAAATCCTAAATCTCCTGCAAAGCATAAAATACACCATAAAACGCACCAATTTCCAGAAGATTTAACTTAAAATATGCAGATGCAAACCCCTAAAATTAGAACAATTAGGCATAAATCAACCCCCCCACACTTAGCCTTTTGCTTGTCCTCAAGCAAAATCCATATGAATCCTAGGAAGAGATTGATTTCAACAATGCTAATTTTCATCCAAACATTCACAAAGTCAATTCAAAATTTTACAATCTATACACATCTCTCGATCATGCAATTAATTCTAAATTTAAGAAGCAACAAAACAGTAATGTAAGCAATTCGATCAGACCCAATTCTCCGCTAGAAGTGAATTCCCTAATGTGATCGCCTTTATAATCAATATCACCTATTTCACACTTTATGTGCTTAAATTTTCGACAGTTGAGCCATAGTTCGTGAAATAAAAACCATTTGAATGTAATCCAAAGTCTTTTCACGTGGTTTCCCATGCTCATAGTTAGACTAGAGGAGCAGAGACTCAGAGCTATCACATTTCAGAACAGGCCAGATGTTTCAGAGCTGACAATTTTGAAGTTGGCAATTCGTCCAACATTTTTCACATTTCACAGATAAGATACGATCGTAGGCAATCACAATGACAACACTCCTTCTAGCATCTACCGGACAAATCACGTTTTACTAACTTACAAAAGTGTTGCAGCAAAACTCATAATTCTTTGCATAAACAAGAAACATATATCAAGAGTAAAACAAGAATAACCACCATTCATTCACAAACCCGAAATTCGCATCGAAAACCATCTACTCTTCCACAAATTCATAAAAATTAGCAAGATTCGAGACCAAAAACTAAGCATAGAAAGACTAATCTCGCCCAATTGAAAGCATAAACGCAATAAAACACCCCCCCACACTTAAAGTATGCCATGTCCTCAGGGCAGAAAAGAAATAAGAATAGAGGAATAAACGTCCCTGATTTGTGGCATGGGAAAACTGAAGTATCGTGAAAGGTGGTGAAGAGGGGAATTTGCTGTCTGTGGCAGAGTGAAGAGTGGCCACGCTGAATCATGTCAGCGCTGGCAGAGCAGCGCGGAGAAGTATGGCGCTGGCAGAGCAGCGCAGAGAAGTGTGGCGCTGGCAGAGCAGCGCAGAGAAGTGGCAGCAGCGCTGGCGGCATATTGAGAATTGCAGCGCTGAAAACAAGACATGCACACCAAGAATCATAGTATCCGTAAAACAACCGAAACTTAGGAAAAAACACGAAACACACAACTAAAAACAAAGAAAAACAAAAACTAAAAACAAACCAACGGTGGGTTGCCTCCCACCAAGCGCTAGAGTTAGAGTCTCCAGCCCGACTTCAGAGCTAAACTTCAGCTGGGGTTGTGCAGAGCGTGAGACTCCACCTCCATAGTCGAGCTCTGGTGCTCGTAGTACGGCTTTACTCGGTGGCCGTTCACTTTGAAGCTCTCATTCGTGTTTTCATTGAATAGCTCAACGGCACCATGCTCAAACACCTCCTTAAGTAAAAACGGACCACTCCATCGAGATTTCAGCTTACCCGGGAACAACTTCAGTCGAGAATTGAACAAGAGCACCTTCATCCCGGGGCAAAGCTTCTTATGGCAGATGCGGCGGTCATGTAGTCGCTTCACTTTGTCCTTGTAAATCCTCGCATTCTCGTACGCCTCGTTGCGTAGCTCATCTAACTCCTCCATTTGCAGTGTGCGCTGCTTCACAGCAGAGTCCAAGTCATAGTTGGCAGCTTTGATCGCCCAATAAGCTTTGTGCTCAATCTCCACCGGCAGATGGCAGGCCTTACCATAGACTAGACGGTATGGACTCATCCCAAGCACGCCTTTGAAGGCAGTTCTGTACGCCTAGAGAGCATCATTCAATTTTGTGGACCAATCCTTGCGCGAGGGCTGCACCGTTTTCTCTAAAATTCCCTTAATCTGCCGATTGCTTGTCTCGGCTTGTCCAGAGGTCTGTGGGTGGTATGGTGTTGCAACCTTGTGCGTGATCCCATTCTTCTTCATCAGCTTTGCAAACAACTTGTTGCAGAAGTGCTTGCCTCCATCGCTAATGATAGCTCTAGGAAATCCGAATCTAGAAAGAATGTTCTCTTGCACAAACTTAAGCACCACATTAGCATCACAAGTCCGCGTGGGGATAGCCTCAACCCATTTGGACACGTAATCTACGGCAAGTAAAATGTATTGAAACCCATGCGAAGTAGGAAATGGCCCCATGAAATCAATGCCCCACACATCGAAAATTTCGACAATTAAAATGCTTTGGAGGGGCATCTCATTCCCGCGGCCAATATTTCCTACTCTCTGACACCGATCGCATGCAAGAGTAAAGGTGTGTGCATCTTTGAAAATGGAAGGCCAAAACAAACCTGATTGAAGAATTTTATGTGCTGTTTTCTGCCCCCCAAAATGTCTACCACAATGATCTTCATGGCACATTTTCAACACTTGTTGTTGCTCTTCTGCCGGCACACACCGTCGAATGACATCATCCTTTCCAAGCTTGAAGAGGTGAGGAATCTCCCAATAGTAGTGCCTGCATTGAGCTAAAAATCTCTTCCTCTCCTGCGATGTCAGCTCAGGCCATAGAATACCACAAACTAAGTAATTAACAATATCGGCATACTAGGGCTCGGCGCTCACGGAGCTGGGCCGAGCAGCGCTAAATTCGGCAAGGTCGGCAGAGATGATCTCGGTGAAGCTGGCCAGAGCAGAGCCGACTTCGGCAGCTCTGAAGTCGGCAGAGCTGACGGGGCTGCTCTGGCTTGGCAGAGAAGGCTGGGCAGAATGGACACGGAAAGGGCGGAGCTCGGTAGAACTAGACTCTGCAGTACTGCACTTGTCAAAGGTTAATGCATACGTATGCTCAAAAGGAAAAGATTCCGGGATGCAATTAAGATTCGACTCTATCAGATTATTATCCAAGCGGGAAAGGTGGTCAGCTACATGATTCTCGCTCCCTTTCCTATCCTTGATCTCTACATCGAATTCTTGCAACAGTAGGACCCAACGGATTAGACGAGCTTTAGCTTGAGGTTTGGTCATCAAATATCGAAGTGCAGCATGGTCACTATGGACAATGACCTTAGACCCAATGATGTATGCTCGAAATTTATCTAAGGCAAAGACCACAGCAAGCATCTCTTTTTCAGTAGTGGTGTAATTTACTTGTGCACTATTCAGAGTTAAACTAGCATAGTAAATCACACGTAACATCCTATCCACACGCTGACCTAGCACCGCTCCTACAGCAGAGTTAGACGCATCACACATGATCTCGAAGGGTAATGACCAATCAGGCGCAATCACAACCGGGGCAGAGCTTAACTTAAGTTTTATGTTTCAAAGGCGTGCATGCAAGAGTCATCGAAATTAAAAAGAACGTCCTGAGCTAGCAGTTTGCATAGAGGTTGGCTAATTTTAGAGAAATCTTTAATGAAACACCGGTAAAAACCGGCGTGATCTAAGAAACTCCTAATTCCCTTGACATCAATAGGGGGCGGCAACTTTTGGATTACCTCCACCTTAGCTCTATCGACCTCTAGTCCATGCTTAGACACCACATGACCCAAGACAATCCCGCGAGTAACCATGAAATGCTCTTTTCCCAACTCAAGGTTAGGCCACTTTCAATACACCTTTGCAACACTACATCAATCTTAGTCAAACAATCATGAAAGGACTGCCCAAAAACTGAAAAATCATCCACAAAAACCTCCACAAATTTACCAATCATATCAGAGAATATGGACATCATGCATCGTTGAAACGTCCCGGGTGCATTGCACAATCCGAACGGCATCCTCTTCCATGCAAATGTCCCAAAAGGCGTGGTGAAGGCAGTTTTGACTTGATCTTCCGGCGCGATTGCGATTTGGTAGTATCCTGACAAGTGGTGCGTCGTTTTACACCAAAAATATCCGGCAGTCAGCCGGTATGCCCACACTGTGCAAACAGCAGTAAGCAAAATCGTCTCCCAAGGGATTGGCGAGAATTTCTCTAATTAAAGCCTGCAAGTAACCCACGAAATTTTGAGAAGAAAATATAGAAAATACTAAACTTAAAATTAAATAAATAAAACCCAAATAAATCAATTTTTCCAATAGATAAAAGATGAATAAAAATTCCAACAATTAATAAAAGAATTCCAGCAATCAATTAAGTCCACCCTAGCTTAATTATTCCGATCATCGATGCAAAAATAACTTTAAATTATGCAAACAAACCAGTTATAACCACCGAAGACGCTTCTGACGTGATCTTATTTCTCCTTAATTATTCGGTAACCAGGAAGACGCTTCACTAATTACTACCCTAATCTACTGACAACCGTAAGAGACGCTCTATAGGTTTAATGAGCCGATAGCATTAATATCTAGAGAAACCCGATTCAAAACCAATAAACTCTGACGCAGGATTATTGAATTAAGACTGCTTTTCCCTTGACCCTGATGTGTCAATTTACCACTAATCAAACCTAAACCACAATTACGGATGGCCGGTTCAATTGACTAAATAATTAATTCTAACCCAATAAATATTTGCAACTATCTAATGGATTAAAACAATTAATATCATTAAACATGGAGAATCGCAGATGCAAGCATAAAATAAAGTATAAGAACAATTAGATCTCACAGAATAATTTCGCTAGTGCTTCCCTAATCAATGCCGGAATAAACGAATTTAGCTAGAAAACATAATTAAATAACACAAGAAATAAATAAATAAATTGCAAGGGATGAAGGAACGAAAAACTTGATTAATTGCTGAAAGTTGCATCCAGTCGCTGCTCTCCAAAGTTGGCGTCTGAATTGTGATATTCCTTTCAAAACAAACTCACTCCTAATATATATATAACTAAGGAAACAAACCTAATTCTACTATTAAAAAAGTGGCGCATGGCCTAACCAAAACAAAAGTCTATCCTCATAACTTAAAATAAAAGAAAAGTGGCGCAAGGCCCACTTAGCAACATAACTAAATCAAAATCAGTCAAAATCAAACATGGTGGCCTAGCATTTCTCGGCACTTTAGCCTTCAATCCATGTAATCAATTCACACCCAGTCAAAATGGGCACACCGCACGGCAGACGTGCACAACTTCCTCTTCACACAGCTTCACGACTTCAAAACTCTTCTCAAAATCAATACTTTTTCTCCAAAACCTATCAAATACCATAAAAATTCATATAAGACAATAATTCATATTTAAAGACAATATTTAACACGAATTAAACATAGAAATCATACTAAAATTCCCCAAATAAATGCATATAAATACGCCCAATCAAATCCCCCCACACTTAAACAAAGCTCGCCCTCGAGCACCAAAAAGAACAAAACGACAGGGAAGGAACAAAAGAAGACTCAAAACAGCAAAAACAAAGCTTTGGCAACAATATGATAGATAATACTCAAAGTCTTTATCAAGATACAATCATTCACAAACCACTAACTATGCTCTTGCTCAGAAAATTATGCCATGTTCTTCATTCAAGTCAAAATTGTGCAAATTCAATCCTGCCTCACCAAGTTCACTCAATTTCTCTCAAAAGACAAATATGGACAGAATAGATTCACACAATTCACAACTTCATGCCTTCAAACACAGCTTGCCGTTATGTCACTATCTCCACCAAAATATGGAACCAATGCACAAATCAAAAGGTCTTGCACTTTGGTTGTAATGGGGCTAGGGTACGTACAGGTGGGATAAACAAGGAAAAGGGATCAAAAAGGCTCAATATATGACTGAAAACATGCAACACACCAGACCTTCCATCAATAAAACTCTAGAGTAGCTCCTCAACATATCCACAATCCTCAAAAAGTATGCATCAACTCTAACATATACATATAGGACATAAACATGAATGAATGTATACACAATAAACCCTTTCTTTTCTTTGAATTTTTTTTTTTTTTTTTCTGTTTTTTTTTTTTTTTCAACAACATATATTCTCAATAAATCAATGAATCATGAACAACACATTAACATGATAGGAGTATTCATCTCGTCATAACCTAGTGCATTTACATGTTTTCAAAGGACAAAAGCAGGTTGAAATAGGCTTAGGCTCAATATATGTGGCTTTTAATCAAACAAAACAGGAGCAAATTAGGAACAAACGGCTCACTAAGGGAATAGTGAAGGTTCGGATAATATGTTCAGGCCAAAATAATGGTTATTCCTAAATGCCTTAATCATTTTCATGCATTAAGTTCTCAAACTCAGTCTTGACTATGGCAACAGGGCAAACCAAAAATTCGGCATTGAAGTTCGAATCAATCACTCATCAAAGAAAAAATTAGAGCTAGTTATGTGTGCTCATTAGGGCTCAATCCTCACAATTTAGTAGGTTTCAAGTAATTTTGATCAAATTTTGCACGTTTTTCTCATACAAGAACACCTACAAACATATGCATAATTCCATCACAAGAGCAACAGCCTATCATACCAAATCCAATATCCTAATCTTAACTCTTCACATCATCATCATAACATTGCCAAAGAACTCAAAACTGACAAGAAAACCAACATAGCAACAAAGCAAAGACACACAAAACAAAGACACTCCCCCACACTTGGACAACACAATGTCCTCATTGTGTGAGGGTATGACAGATCAAAACAGAAACAACAGCAGATAACTAAAAGAAATCAAAAGCTTCAAAAACGAAAAGCAAAAAGAAAGAAACTTCCCTGAACTGGAATCATGTAGGTGGGTGAGGAGGCGGAAGCTTTCGGCGATGAGGAATGGGCCACCGGAAAGGGTAGAGGCGCCGGCAGAGGACTCGTACTCGGTGTACGCAGAGGTAGGCGGGCGTTCGAAACTGCAGCAGCGGTGGAATGGATGGGGTGGTGTTGGGGGAAACCAAATTGAGGAAATTTTGACTTTAGTCAAAAAACCTAGTTCCAGAATTTGCACCTTGGCCCCCAACTTTTCAGAAACTGGAGGGCAACCCCCAAACCTGCGAAATTGACCAAAACACACCCCAAGCTTTTTTTTTTTTTTTTTTTTTTTAAGAGAGAAAAAACGAAAATAAACAAAACAAGGGCAAGAAAAATCGGGTTGCCTCCCGATGAGCGCCTTTGTTTAACGTCCTTGGCTGGACAGAAAAGAAGTTCATAATCCTTAGACGATGGTTGGAGACGTCAGGCTGAGAGCATTGAACGACTCCATCTCGACTCCAGCATAGTATGGCTTGAGTAATTGTCCATTAACCTTAAAACACTTTCGTGTTTCGAGGCTTTGGATTTCCACAGCTCCATGAGGACTCACACTAACAACTTCAAACGGGCCCAACCAACGAGATTTCAATTTTCCTGGCATAATCCTTAAGCGTGCGTTAAACAAGAGAACCTTCTGCCCAACTTCAAAGGATTTCCTTCGAATGTATTTGTCATGTAGAAATTTGGTTCGTTCCTTGTAACGACTTGCATGATCATACGCCTCCAATCGAATCTCCTCTAATTCTTGCAGTTGAAATTTTCGCTCTTTGCCAACAACTTTCTCATCTAAACAGAATTCCTTCACGGCCCAAAAAGCTTTATGCTCCATCTCAACAGGTAGATGACATTGCTTCCCAAAAATCAGCCTGTACGGAGACATACCAATCGGTGACTTGAATGCAGTGCGGTATGCCCACACTGCATCGTCCAGTCTCAAACTCCAATCCTTTCGTCTCGGGTTGACTGTTTTCTCAAGGATGTTCTTGATTTCTCGGTTAGAAACTTCAGCTTGACCGTTGGATTGGGGATGATATGCCGTGGCAACTCGATGGTGGACTCCATATTTCTTGAAAAGTGCTTCCAAAGTGCGGTTGCAAAAATGGGTTCCTTGATCGCTGATGATGGCACGGGGCACTCCAAATCTGTTAAAAATATTAGCCTTAAGGAACCCTGCAACAACTTTAGAGTCATTAGTGCGGGTGGCCTTCACTTCCACCCACTTCGAAACATAATCAACAGCCAAAAGAATGTAAGAATTTCCAAAAGAACTAGGAAACGGCCCCATAAAATCCATTCCCCAAATGTCAAAGATTTCACAAACCAAAATAGGGACTTGAGGCATTTCATTGCGAGAAGAGATATTACCTGTTCTTTGGCACTTGTCACAATTTTTGCAGAAATTGTAAGAATCCTTAAAAATAGTTTCCCAATAAAAACCACAATCGAGAATCTTACGTGCCGTTCTTTTGGGACCAAAGTGACCTCCACAAGCATGAGCATGGCAAAAATTCAAAATGGAATGAATCTCCTCATCAGGGATGCAACGTCGTATCACTTGATCCGCACAGGTCTTCCACAAATAAGGATCATCCCATATGAAGTATTTTGCTTGGCTCCTCAACTTATTCTTACGGGCTGTCTCCATTCCCTTAGGAAAAACTCCAGCAGTAAGAAAATTAACCAAATCAGCATACCAAGGAGTGTTACCGTCGATGTGCAGCAGCTGTTCGTCTGGAAAGTCGTCTGGTATGGGCATACCGTCCGACACAGTCTGCAGTCTGCTCAAATGGTCAGCTACCAAGTTCTCGGCTCCCTTTTTATCTTTAATCTCCAAGTCAAATTCCTGCAAAAGCAGAATCCAACGGATCAAGCGAGGCTTAGATTCTTTTTTAGAGAGCAAATACTTAAGAGCTGCATGGTCAGAATAAACAACAACTTTAGAGCCAATCAAATAAGATCTAAATTTTTCACAAGCAAAAACGATGGCTAAAAGCTCCTTCTCCGTGGTTGTGTAATTGCATTGAGCCGGGTTGAGAGTTTTGGAAGCATAGTAAATCACATGGCTCTCTTTCCCAACTTTCTGCCCTAGCACTGCTCCAACGGCGTAGTCGCTTGCATCGCACATGATTTCAAAAGGCTCTCCCCAAATTGGTGGTTGAATGATGGGGGCAGAAGTGAGTCTACTCTTCAACAAATCAAAGGCCTCCTTGCACTTGTCATCGAACACAAAAGACACATCTTGATGAAGCAACCTAGTGAGAGGTTGAGCAGTCTTTGCGAAGTCCTTGATGAAGCGCCTATAAAAACCTGCATGGCCTAAGAAAGCACGAATCTCTTTCACATTAGAAGGATAAGGTAACTTAACAATCAAATCAATTTTCGCCTTATCAACTTCTACTCCTCTTGCAGAAATCACATGCCCAAGAACAATCCCCTCTCTCACCATGAAATGACATTTCTCAAAGTTCAACACCAAATTAGTGTCGACACATCTCTGCAAAACTTGTTCAAGATTAGTCAAACAATGGTCAAAAGAGTCTCCATGCACAGTAAAATCATCCATGAAAATTTCTATGCAACTCTCAATCATGTCAGAAAATAGACTCATCATACAACGCTGAAAAGTACCAGGAGCATTACATAATCCAAACGGCATACGACGCCATGCAAAAGTGCCAAAAGGACAAGTAAAAGTGGTTTTCTCTTGATCTTCCTGAGCTACAAAAATTTGAAAATATCCAGAGTAGCCATCAAGAAAACAAAAGAATTCCTTACCAGCCAATCGCTCAAGCATCTCATCAATGAAAGGTAATGGAAAATGATCTTTCCTAGTAGCATTATTCAACTTCCTAAAATCAATGCACATACGCCAACCAGTTTGCAACCTCATGGGAATCAACTCATTCTTCTCATTCTTAACCAATTGAAAACCAGACTTCTTAGGAACCACATGAACAGGACTGACCCATGTACTATCAAAAATCGGATAAATAATCCCTAGATCAAGCAATTTAAGAATTTCTTTAAGCACAACTTCTTTCATGACAGGGTTCAATTTTCTTTGAGGATCCCTAGACGGCTTACTATTAGGCTCAAGTAAGATTCTATGCATGCAAGTAGAGGGACTAATACCTTTGATATCGGCTATAGTCCATCCAATGGCAGATTTATGCATCTTAAGAAGACTTACCAACCTTACCTCTTGTTCTGCACTGAGTTCATTGCTGATGATCACTGGCAGCGTCTCATCCTCTCCTAAAAACACATATTTCAGATGCTGGGGCAGTACCTTCAAGTCCAGCTTCGGTGGCTTCACAACAGAGGGCAAAATCGGTTCTGTGTTGGTCGGTATGGGCATCCTGCTCGACAAGTGCCGAACTGGAATTTCCTCCGTTGAGTACAGCTGCATGATAATCTCTCTAATGGCTTCATTCTCCTCAGTTTTGGTGTTCTCTTCAGTTAGGGAACTGAAAATAACCCGCTCAAGCTCATCCTCCCTGAAATTCTCAACAAATTCCTCAACCAAAGGATCAATAACATCAATCATGAACACAGATTCAGGATCCTCAACATGCTTCATAGCCTCAAAAATATTAAATGTGACAATATCTCCATCAAATTCAAGGCTAAGCATTCCACTATCCACATCAATTTTTGCCTTAGCAGTTTTCATGAATGGTCTCCCTAAAAGAATCAAAGATTGCTTAGCAGAGGCAGAATCATCCATATCAACAATATAAAAATCCACAGGAAAAATCAAATCATTGACCTTGACAAGGACATCCTCAACAACACCTTCGGGATATGCAGTAGACCTATCAGCTAACTGAATGATAACACGAGTGTCTTTCAAAGGTCCTAATTGCAAATCCTTATACACAGAATAAGGCATGACATTTATGGATGCTCCTAAATCTAGCATGGCTCTCTCAACAGTCTTATTACCTATAATGCATGGAATGGTGAACATACCAGGATCTCGACACTTTTGGGGTAATTTTCTTTGAAGAACAGCAGAAATATTCTCACTCACTCGAATTCTCGCATCATTCCCAAACTTCATTTTCTTAGAGCATAACTCTTTTAAAAACTTTGCGTACCTGGGAACTTGCTTAATTGCATCAAGCAAGGGCAAGTTTATTTCTACCTTCTTGAAGATTTCCAGAATATCCTTCTCTTCTTCAATTCTCTTGTTCTGAGCCAACCTAGAAGGAAAAGGTGGTGCAATCAGTGATTGAGGAATTGAAACCTTAGGTTTTCCACTTACCTTAGAAGAGATAGACTCGGTGGATTCTGGTGACTTCTCACTAATTGCATCGTCCTTGGCTTCATCGGGCTTTTCTTTGTCCTGCTGCTTAGGCTGTGGCTCAGCTAGAATTCTCCCACTTCTTGTAGTTACAGCACTTGCATTTTCCTTGGGATTCATCTCTGTGATAGAAGGAAGTCGGCCTTGATTCGCCTGCAGCTTGTTCACCTGAGTGGCTAACTGCGTGATCTGTGTGCCCATATTACTCAACGCTGCCTGGGTTTCATGCTGGAATGCCTGCTGACTTTGCACCAAATTCTTCACAATTTCACTGCTCTGGGCGAGGCTCTTCATGATATCGTTCATATTGGGTGCAGAACTCGGTGCAGGACGTGCGGTATGGGCATACTGTCCAGCCTGCGGTGGATTCGGCGCGTACATCCCTGGTTCCTGCTGTCTCCACCTAAAATTTGGGTGATTTCTCCACCCTGGATTGTAGGTGTTGGAAAAAGGGTCGTTTCGCCTTTGCCTTTGTGCGTTCATCTCTTGCTCATCAGCGGATCCCATGCACGCTTGCTCAGTATTATTATCCTGCAGAGATGGACATGCATCAGTATGATGATTATTTTCAAAGCAAATTCCACATTGAACGTGTTGAGTTTTAGAGACAGCAAGTCCTCTAACTAAAGAGGTGAGAGCATCAATTCTCTCGTTCATGTTGGAATCTTCTACTTTCTGCACTGGCCTATAACGATCATCATCCTCATCCTCATATTGTTGGCCATTTGAAACCATGTCAACGATGAGTTGCTTTGCTTCATCCAAAGTTTTATTGGTCAAGCTTCCACCACAAGCAGCGTCAACAATTTTCCTATCAAAAGAAGACATACCACGATAAAAATAGTTAGTAAGCAATTGGTAGTCAGAAAATCCATGATCAGGACACTTGCGACACAGCTGTTGGAATCTCTCCCAATAATCGGCTAAACTCTCCGCCTTCTTCTGTTTAATGCTGCTAATGGCCATTCTCAAATTTGCAGCTCTGGACTCATGAAAGAATTTTCGCAAGAATTGTTCTTCTAAATCTCCCCAAGTTCTAATCGAACCAGGAGGAAGATCAAAAAGCCAATCTCTCGCTCTACCCTGCAAAGTATGAGAAAAAGTCAATAGCCTCAAATTATTTTCAGTAAAACCATGAGGGCGTAGAGTTGAGCAAACTAGATCAAATTCAGCCAGATGCTTGTGTGCACTCTCTCCAGGTAAATCACCGAATTTGGGTAGCACTTGAATGAAACCAGGCCGTATTTCAGCGTTGCCATTAATGGCAGGAAGGACAATGCACAAAGGGCGATTGCTTCTATGACGGCCTAACTCTCTGATCAGTTGAGGTGGTTCCTGTCGAGGATCAACGATCTCTCTATCGTTCTCCTCATCCCTATTATTACGGTCACCCATTGGATCTTCAATTTCCTCAAGACTCGGTGGAGCAGAATTGGATCTCTTTTTCCACTCCTTAGCTTGCTTCTTCAACTTTCGTGCGGTCTTCTCGATTTCTGGATCAAAAACTAATACGCCTGTACGAGAAGAACGGGGCATAAACTAAAAATAAAATAACTAAAAATAAAAGACAGACTGAAATCAGTAAAATCCTGCTTAAAACCAATCCCCGGCAACGGCGCCAAAATTTGGTGCGTCGTTTTACACCAAAAATATCCGGCAGTCAGCCGGTATGCCCACACTGTGCAAACAGCAGTAAGCAAAATCGTCTCCCAAGGGATTGGCGAGAATTTCTCTAATTAAAGCCTGCAAGTAACCCACGAAATTTTGAGAAGAAAATATAGAAAATACTAAACTTAAAATTAAATAAATAAAACCCAAATAAATCAATTTTTCTAATAGATAAAAGATGAATAAAAATTCCAACAATTAATAAAAGAATTCCAGCAATCAATTAAGTCCACCCTAACTTAATTATTCCGATCATCGATGCAAAAATAACTTTAAATTATGCAAACAAACCAGTTATAACCACCGAAGACGCTTCTGACGTGATCTTATTTCTCCTTAATTATTCGGTAACCAGGAAGACGCTTCACTAATTACTACCCTAATCGACTGACAACCGTAAGAGACGCTCTATAGGTTTAATGAGCCGATAGCATTAATATCTAGAGAAACCCGATTCAAAACCAATAAACTCTGACGCAGGATTATTGAATTAAGACTGCTTTTTCCTTGACCCTGATGTGTCAATTTACCACTAATCAAACCTAAACCACAATTACGGATGGCCGGTTCAATTGACTAAATAATTAATTCTAACCCAATAAATATTTGCAACTATCTAATGGATTAAAACAATTAATATCATTAAACATGGAGAATCGCAGATGCAAGCATAAAATAAAGTATAAGAACAATTAGATCTCACAGAATAATTTCGCTAGTGCTTCCCTAATCAATGCCGGAATAAACGAATTTAGCTAGAAAACATAATTAAATAACACAAGAAATAAATAAATAAATTGCAAGGGATGAAGGAACGAAAAACTTGATTAATTGCTGAAAGTTGCATCCAGTCGCTGCTCTCCAAAGTTGGCGTCTGAATTGTGATATTCCTTTCAAAACAAACTCACTCCTAATATATATATAACTAAGGAAACAAACCTAATTCTACTATTAAAAAAGTGGCGCATGGCCTAACCAAAACAAAAGTCTATCCTCATAACTTAAAATAAAAGAAAAGTGGCGCAAGGCCCACTTAGCAACATAACTAAATTAAAATCAGTCAAAATCAAACATGGTGGCCTAGCATTTCTCGGCACTTTAGCCTTCAATCCATGTAATCAATTCACACCCAGTCAAAATGGGCACACCGCACGGCAGACGTGCACAACTTCCTCTTCACACAGCTTCACGACTTCAAAACTCTTCTCAAAATCAATACTTTTTCTCCAAAACCTATCAAATACCATAAAAATTCATATAAGACAATAATTCATATTTAAAGACAATATTTAACACGAATTAAACATAGAAATCATACTAAAATTCCCCAAATAAATGCATATAAATACGCCCAATCAACAAGCCATCAAGAAAACAATAAAAATCATGCCCTGCTAAGCGATCTAACATTTGATCAACAAAAGGAAGAGGAAAATGATCCTTTTTGGTGACGGCATTGAGTTTCCTGTAGTCGACGCACATCCGCCATCCCGTGATAGGACGTGTCGGCACCAACTCCATCTTGTCATTGCGCACAATCGTCATTCATCCTCTCTTTGGCACGACATGCACCGGGCTCACCCACTCACTATCGGCGACAGAATAGATAATCCCTTCGGCAAGTAGCTTACGGATTTTCTTGCGCACAACCTCCATCAGCATAGGGTTCAAGCGTCGCTGGGCATCTCGCTTGGGTGCAGCTCCTTCCTCTAGGTTGATCCTGTGCATGCATGTGGCTGGACTAATGCCACGTATGTCACCTAGGCTCCATCCCAGCGCTGCCTTATTTCTCTTCAATACCTCGAGTAGCGCCGCTTCTTGCTCTAAAGTCAGAGTAGCCGAGATGATCACTGGCTTCTCCTCGCCTTCTTCTAGGAAAACATACTTGAGATTGGCAGGGAGTTCCTTCAGTTCCAGCGCTGACCTCTTGCCTCCTATCTGTTCATCTAAGGGCAGCTCGGTATGGCTGGGCGGCACTGAGTTCGGCATGGCTGGCTGGGCTGGGCTGAAGGGCAGAGACGGCTTCGGCAGCTCTGGCATCAGCAGAGCTGGCTGGGCAGCGCTGAAGGGCTCAGCTGGCTTCGGCGGCTCTGTCATCGGCAGAGCTGGCTGGGCAGCACTGAACTCTTCAGCTTCCCTATCAAATTCCTCCATGTCGGCTGATCCAGCGCAAACTTCCACGCATTCCTGCTCCTGTAAAAATACCTTCTCAACCAAGCCATTAATAGCATCTATATATGAGCATTCATAAATAAAGTTGGCAGAAGGCATAGCCCAATTTTCGTGCACCGAGAAAGACACCGATTCCCCTAACACTGTCATTTTAATAGTTCCATTTTTGACATCAATCAACGTGTTAGTGGTTGCCATAAAGGGTCTTCCTAATAGCAGAGTGTGATCTCTACCATTCTCGTGCACATCCCCAATCTCAAGGACAACAAAATCAACAGGTACTATCAAACCCCCGACTCTAACTAGGATATCCTCTACTATACCACAGGGATACCTGACGGACCTATCAGCGAGTTGGAGGCACATGCGAGTAGATTTTAAATTACCTAACTCTAATTGTTGAAAAATAGAGTAAGGCATCAAGTTAATCCCCGCCCCCAAATCTAACATACCTGTCGCTTCCTTACCATTTCCCAAAGCAATATTAATCACAAAACTACCTGGATCGCGCTGCTTAGGTGGCAAGGATTGCTGCATGATGGCGTTTGCAACTTCGGAGACCAGCACCTTCTCATTGTCACCGAACCTTCTTTTGTTGGATGCCAATTCCTTGAAGAATTTCACATATGCAGGCACATTTCGGATCACATCAAGAAGAGGCAAATTCACATTTACCTTGGCCAACATGTTGTAGAATTCTTCGAACTGACGGTCCTGCTTCTCGTTTCTCAATCTGTTCGGAAAAGGAACCGATGGTCGATAAGGTGTAGTAGCTTTGTGGAGCTTGACTTCCTTCTCCTTTTCTCCTTCCTTTTGCTGGTCTACCTTCTCTTCATCAGTCGGGCTGGTCAGAGCAGAACTCGGCTGCTCTGCTCTGGTAAAGGTAGAGCTCGGCTGCTCTGCTCTGGTCTGTGCAGGAACATCTACTTTGTTATCCACCATCTTACCACTACGGAGAACAATTACAGCTAGAGCTTGATGCGGCTGAGCAGGTTGGCCATGCAACTTCCCGGGCTGCTGTTGTTGTTGGATTTGATTCAAGGCACCGGAAAGTTGTCCAACCGTTGTTTCCAGCCTTTTGATTGTAGAAGCTTGGGACTCCATACTTTGTTTGTTGATCTCCATAAAGGCTTGCAGCGTTTCTTCGAGCGTGGATTTCTGTGGTGGAATCGGCTGCGCACTCTGTTGCGGAATGGATTGCTGTTGTTGGTATTGTGGTCTTTATGGTTGAGAAGACCCCTGCTGTGGTGGGAAATACTGTTGCTGTTGTTGATAGCCCATTTGGGGTGGTCGACGGAATTGATTTCCCCCAAAATTTTGATTTCCCCATCCAACATTCGGCTGACCTCTCCATCCTCCAACGATATTCTGTGGACCTTGATTCATATTCTGGCCGTAAAGTCTGCTCTGCACTTGATTGTAACTTTGGAATCCTTGTGCCGCATAGACTTCAGCTTGTCCTTCTGGAGTAAATTCTCCCATTCGATGACACTCATTGGCTCCATGGCTGAACTCTCCACAAATACCACAAGGCTCAACGTACTGCAGGGCTGGATTTGGTGTGGCTGACATTGGCGGCGTTGTCATCAGTAGCGCTAACTTCTGCACCGGAGCTGAATTCTCCATCTTGTCCATCTTCAACTGTTGTACTTCTCGCATGATCGAAGCCAACTGCTGCTGCATCTCGAATTGATTTGTCACCGCGCTGGCTTCAACTCTTCTTCCACGGACGGACTTCTGTTGGGAGCTTTCGGCCAAGGTCTTGAAAATCTCTTTCAGATCTGCAGCGGTCTTTCGAGCTATGTTACCTCCTGCCGTGCTATCCACCATAAATTAGGCAGTTTGCACTAACCCATCGTAGAAGAATTGCATCAACATAACATTAGTGAATTGATGTTGAGGGTATTGTCGGATGAGTTCTTCATATCTCTCCCAAGCTTCGTGCAAAGGCTCGTCCGCTCCTTGGGTGAACTCCATTATTTTCGTTCTCAGCTCCTGTGTCTTGTGACTTGGGTAGTATTTCAACATGAATTTTTCACAAGCATCCCCCCACGTAGTGATAGAGTTGGGCGGCAGAGAAAGCATCCACGTCCTTGCCCGGTCTTTAAGTGCATAAGGGAAGCACTTGAGCTTGAGTTGGTCCTCCGTGAGGCTAAGCAGAGGAATCGTTTGCACTTGTGTGCAAAAGTCTTGGATGAATTGCAGAGCATCCTCGCTTGGCATCCCGTGGAACACCGGCAGCAAATTCGAGTCGTTGGGTTTGAGATTGTAGTTTCTCATAGCAGTGGGGAGCACAATTGCCGACGTGTTGGTATCTCCAATTACCGGCCTGGTGAAGTCTCCCATGTATTCCATGTTCTGGGCCATCTCCTTCTTTTCCTCGTTTAAATTCTGCTTTGTTTCGGCAAAGCTGGCCTCTTCCACCTTTGTCTCTATGGTGTGTTCTGCACAGTCAGAGCTGACTTCCTCCTCGACTTCGGTCTGCTCTGGAACGCCAAGATCAGAGTCAGAACTGGAATTGGCAGGGCTTGCAGCGCTGTCCTCGGAGTCAGAGTCAGAGTATAAAGCGTCTGCTCTGGTATGTGCCAGAGAATTCACCGTTCCTCTGGTATGTGTCCGAGTATTATCCAGCGGGGACGTTAGTTTTCTTTTCAGACTACGGCGTCCCTGCATACACAACACTTAACACACGGATAAAACGCACCGGGTGGAAGGATAAGAAAAGTGAAAACAAAAACAAAAAAGCAAGTAAAAACGACACAACTAAAACGCCTAAAACTATCCCCGGCAACGGCGCCAAAATTTGACTCAACCTAAACACCTCTAGATTGACTTGCAATAGAACAAGGACATCCTAGCAGTGATAAGCTAACCCAAGTCGATCTCACAAGGAAAGTCTTAAAGGGCTTCTAGTAGTATCGTAGGAAAAACAATAAAGAAAGCAGTAAAGAGATTGATTATTAAACTAGAACTTAGAATTAAAAACTGAATAAAAACCGAAATTTAGAATTAACTAGGCGAATTAAACTATTAAACCCTAGGCAAGATTTTAAAGAACTGAAATTAAACCTACTTATGAAATTAAATACTTGTAAATTTAAAGACTTCTAATCTAGACGTGAAACTAAAGTGCATAATTTAAATTGCATAATTAAACCGAAAGCATAAACATGAACGAAAAACATAAACATGATTAAACAAAATTAAATTGAATTTAAATACTAAATACCGTAAATGTCTTGAACATGTAATTGTGTCACTCAATCACAATCCAAGAATAAACTAAAAACTGAATTGAAATCTAACTTAAAACAATGACTTTGAAAACTATATAAAAAAAAAACTATGAAAGCAAGTAAATCCTAAACTTCGGCTGCCAAAGGAAGATCTCAAAGGCGTCCAAAAATTAGGGCAAGGGATGATATCTTTACAATGAAAAGTATGGCCCTATTTATAGACTTCGAATCCCTAAGGATCACCATGGAAGTTGTCATGCAAAGCTAGACTCTTAAAGGAAATAGAATCGTGAAAGATAAGGCAACTTCGCGCGCTCTGGAAATAATCTCCACCCTGTCGGAAATCGCGGTTCTCGCCAGCGGAACGGCTTCCACTCTGGCTCTCGATTTCTCTGACTGGCGATTCCGCTGGCGCTTTCGATTCCTCTGGCTTGTTGACTTCGCTGGCATGCTTTGATTTCTCTGGCACTTGTGATTCCAGCAACGAAGTGATTCCTCTGGCGAGTCTTTCATTCCTCTGCGCTGACTATTGATTCCTCTGGCGATTGGATTTCTCTGGCTTTGCAGCGACAGAGCGTATTTCTCTGGCGATTGGATTTCTCTAGCTTTGCAGCGACAGAGCGTATTTCTCTGGCGATTGGATTTCTCTGCAGCGCGGGGCTTCGCTTCTCTGACGCGCCAGAGTATGCACAAAAACTTAATTCTTAGTCCAAACTTCTCCAACATTTGCACTCTTTATCTCGAAATCCTAAATCTCCTGCAAAGCATAAAATACACCATAAAACGCACCAATTTCCAGAAGATTTAACTTAAAATATGCACATGCAAACCCCTAAAATTAGAACAATTAGGCATAAATCAACAGCCCGCAGCTCCTCCCCCTTTCGACCGGTCTTCCTCCAGATCCAGTCGGCCGGTCTTCCCTGTTGGCCGGTCTCTCTCCAGATCCAGCCGCTCCTCTAGATCCAGTCTCCCTGTCGGCCGGTCTTCCAGATCCAGTCGGTCTTTCTCGCCGCTTCTGGTCGGAGTTTGAAGCGAAGTTAGGCTGGTGGCGGTGAGGGACGCAGGGTCCGGCGGCAACGCACGGCACGACGGAAGGCATGGGGCTTAATCGCCGCTGTGTGCTGGTTTGACCGGAGGCGGCGGCCATCCCTAATAATATTTTTCTTCAGAAAATCTTAATTTTAAAAAAAATAAAAAAAAATTAAATTTCGGACGGAGTTAACTCTCCGTTAGATGGATGGGTCTACTTGACGCAAAACATGGACCTTAGGGGTTTAGTTGAGACACCCCTGCGGATAGGGTTGTATTGGCTACAGGGGCCTCTACGTTAGGGGCTAAATTGATACTTAACCCTTTAATCTATTTATAGGATACCTTCTAAACCTAGCTAAGCCCTAATTTCAAGGGCCCATTAATGTTGTAAGGACATTGGCCCAAATCCCGTTAAAATCTGTCAGCTGAAATCTCGTGGGGAAAACACTCAACAAATAAAAAGGGTATTTAATATAGGTATAAGAATTAATACATATATCTTCTAACAACAGTCTTCAAATCGGCCTCATATCTTTATTAGTTCTTTATCTTGGACACGCATCCTCAGATCTGTCTTATTTGTCATTGCAGCTCTGCCAGGCTTAGATTTATGGTTACTTCAAATATGCCCAATGTGACTTTATATTCCTGCGACAATATCAAAATGACACGAATATAATAGTTTAATTTTAGTTGTGTATTTCTTATTTTTGGGCCTTTCTTTATAAGAGCGGGAATCCCTAATTCCATCCTCATAATCTCCATATCAATATCTTTCGTTGTCCCGATTTGCTTTGCGATGTGGCGGAGAACGGTAGGGCTCATGCACTTTATCGATAGATCATAGGCTTGGACCCAAAAGCTACCTCTGTCAATCCAGATATTAGAGGGCTGTATCGAACCATCAAGCCCTACTATAGCGAAGAGATGTCCATCATAATGCCATGGTTGTCGTTGCATCACCCACTCACGATCCTCCGCGATTTCAAAGGTGAATAGGAATAAATTTTTCCGCCATTCCCTTGCGATAAAGTCCCTCTTTGTTTTTCATGACTTTTTCATGATCTCTAAGAAATGAAACCCTTTGGCGGTTTTGCGCAGATGAGTTTGCCCACCAGACAATGTGACTGTTCCTTTATCAAAGAACCATCTCCCTCATTAACCCCAGAGATCTCAACAACAGTAGTCTCACATTCAGTGCGCTGATCAAAACCATAAAACTGCGATGAGCCACCTCGTTCCATACCTGCACACCACAGAAAAAGAAAAACAAAAAGGCAACCACAACCCAACAAACACACGAAGAGAACCAGGGAAAATGGGAGAGGGTAGGGGGAAGGGAGAAAGAGAACGGCGGAGAAGCACGATAGACAGCAGCGCCACCGATTTTCTTAAGGTCAAAACCCTAAACGACAACTCACAAGGAGAACAAAACACTAGAGAAACCTAGAGTACACAAACCCTAGACGCCTAAGGAACCTTAATGATAGTTTTTTTGTGGGCGCATGGTACCAAATCTTACAAAATTTCATGTACAAGTGATTGTTAGATTTTTAATCACTAATCCTATTACATAATGTTTTTGATACGTCTCAATACACATATCCATGTAACATGTATGAATCTTTTAGCATACTGCCTCATTGTAATAAACAAATTTATTGATTATGTCCTAAATTTTTTGTCAACTAATAAACGTATTTCAAATTAATAGTAACAGTAATAATAATAATAATAATAATAACAACATTTTTTTTGGCCAAATAATAATAAAAAAAACATGAAACGTCAAAAAGTTAACAAATGTGTCCAATAGGGCGAGAATCAGAGCTGCGCCCACCAAAATCATTGGCCCCTCTCTTCACCGGACGTGGTTGTTTGGGGGCCTTGTGGTTTGCATTATTGTCTGCAGTTGTATTTTATTTAGATATAATATGTGTCCAATAGGCCCAAACTACAAAGCCCACCCAATTTCCGCAAAAACCTAATCTTTATAAACTCGTCTCGTCTCTAGCAATTTCCCCATCCCAAACCCGCACCCTACAAGATGCAGATATTCGTGAAAACCCTAACGGGTAAGACCATCACGTTGGAGGTTGAATCCTCCGACACGATCGACAATGTCAAGGCCAAGATCCAGGACAAGGAGGGCATCCCGCCGGACCAGCAGCGCCTGATCTTCGCCGGAAAGCAGCTCGAGGACGGCCGCACCCTCGCCGACTACAACATCCAGAAGGAATCCACTCTCCACCTGGTCCTCCGCCTCCGTGGAGGCGCGAAGAAGCGCAAGAAGAAGACCTACACCAAACCGAAGAAGATCAAGCATAAGAAGAAGAAGGTCAAGCTCGCCGTGCTCCAGTTCTACAAGGTGGATGACTCTGGGAAGGTTCAGAGGCTCAGGAAGGAGTGCCCCAACGCCGAGTGCGGCGCCGGAACTTTCATGGCAAACCACTTCGACAGGCACTACTGCGGTAAGTGCGGGCTCACCTATGTCTACAACAAGACTGCCGGTGATTGATGCTTTTGAATCGTCGTTTCTGAACTCTCTTTTTATGTTATAATTTTGATCAGTTTAAATTTAGGTATTATGGATTTTGGCTCTGTTATGATACTGCAATTTTTAATTTATATAGATTTAGTTCTGCTATACTTCTTTCTATATCCGTGTTTTATTCTGATTGCGTAATGATTGTGGATTAATAAATCTTGCCGTGCAATGCTAATGTGTGTCGTTTAATCTGTTAGAAACTTATTTTTAGTCAGAATTCAACTTATTGTTTGAAACATTAGAATTTATGTTAATAAGAAATATTTCTTTGGTTTTTTTCTTCATTTATAATATGCTATTGCCTTTTTTTTTACATGCATTACTGGCATTGTTAAAGAACAGTTCTGCACACTACTATGCTTGCGCATTACAATCAAGATAACTAGATGATTTATATCCGTTTACAATAATAAAAATCTAGAATATCGAGTATTTGGAGTGTTAAACAAGAACCAAACAAACTTCTATATTTTTACCTTTATTTAATCCATTTCGAATGAGAGTGGGAATGCAAAATGGATTCAAAATGATTCTTCCCACAAAAATATTATAGTGTTGGGTATGAGAGTGGGAATGCAAAATGGATTCTTCCCACAAAAATATCATAGTTTTGTTATTTCCAATTGATTAAATCTGACATGCTAAATTTCTTTCTTCTGCGAATATGTTCAGATATTGAATCTCCTGTGTGTGTGCCTACAATATTTGATGAGGATTTTTTATAGCATCTAAATTTGTTAGTAATTTAGTGCTCGTTTGGTTCAAGTAGAGTAATGAAAAGGGAATGAAATTAAATAAATGAGTGGAATGATAACAATAGGAATCATTATTTTTATTAAGTATTTGGTTTAACAAGAAACATTAGCAAGAGATTTTCTTTCTTTTGTTTCCCCTCTCCCTTTATTTTGAGGGCCCTTTATTTTGAGGGGTAACAAATTGGTTGATTGAATTACTCTCAAGTAAGGGTAATGATTAAGTCATTATCTAAATTAAACAAATAATAAATTTAATTAATTGAATTCCGTTCCAACGTCTAAGAACACCCAATCAAACGTGGGCTTAACCTCACAAATGATTTGGGAAACCATGTGGAGAAGGCATGCTTTGCTTTTGTAAGGGTATGTGAACCAACGCCTGAGCTAGATTCCTATTAGTAATTGTTAATGAGAAGTGTAAATTATGTGGAGTTCCGGCGATTTAATGCTAATATTAACAAAGTAGACCGATGGCATGAGTAGTGAAGTGAATTTGTCATGATTTACTGCCCATGTAGAAATATCGATCAAGTAGTTGAGTGCATGTAACATGTGAAGTATAGGATTTACATAAGGGTAAATTTAATATAAAATCATAATAAATTTTCAAATTTTGATTTTTTCCACAATTTTTCATTTTTGTTTTAAAATTCATAATAAATTATTTTTTTTGTAATTTCCCACGACGACAGATTCCAATAAAAAATTTAAATGACGTGTCAATACAATGTAATTACATGGAAATTATGTGACATGACAATCTAATTGCCCCTTGCATTTTAACGGTGCTTGATCCCGTTAGAGCTGCGCTTGGGGCGGCCGTTAAAATGTGGGGGCGTTTTGCTTCAGTTTTAAAACGTTGAGGTAGTAAACAGCGTCAACCCTGACGTTAGGATGTTAAAGGCGATAGGGGTGTCAACGTTGAGGGTGAAAGTGATATTTAACCCTTAAATATGCAATATCATTCAAGTTCGGCGCCACGTTATTTAAAAAATTCGCTGGAAAGTCACACTATGGGAAATTCCAAAAAAAAATGATTTATTATGTATTTTGAAACAAGAATGAAATTTTGTGGGAAAAACCAAAATTTAAAAATTTATTATGATTTTAAACCAAATTTACCCTTTACATAGTATCTTTTAATTTCAAGAAATATAAATTATATATATGTTTCAATTTCAAGTGTATTCTTTAGATCACCTACAAAATAACGAGAATTATTGTAAAATGATAACTTGATCAAAGTTGTATCCACACACAAAAATTAACAGAGCTAGTAACATTTGTTACGCATTAAAAATAAATATATTCTAAACATTTTATCCAATAATTTAAGTATGGTATCCAAAAGTCAAAAATTTAATTCAAGACAATAAATAAATTAAATTTAATGTAAGTATCCAAGGAAAATGAATCTAGAGATTAAGTTTCTTATCCTCGAGATTAAAACTAAGGTGTAAATGATACATATCCCTTCTAAAAGATAAAATTTTAAAAATATTTACTTTTACAAAATATACGAATCATATATTGTCACAGCCCAAAACCATTTATTTTCTTTACAAATTTTATTTGAAAATTATTGAACTTTTAATTTATAAAGTGCTTGAAATTATTTTATTTATTTAATTTTTTTTAGTCTAGTCGCGCCCCTAATTAAAAAAAGTATAATAATAACTTTGATATTATAAGTATGCTTTAAAACAAAATGTATTTCCACAAATATAATTATATATTTATAAATAAATAATTGAAGCTTGAATTTCTTAAAGAATTGAATATATATATATATATATATATATATATATATATATATAAATATACACACGTACAGTGCCTATAATATACATATAAGAAGTATATAAATTTTTTTATACATATTGATGAGGAGTAAACTCTGCATCAATGCTATGCAATTAACATGGCTGAAATCTTTCTTCTATATTATTATTATTAACACAATTATTATTATTATTTCAAATATTTTGTGTAGCACTGACTTGACAGGGCTGATCTTATCAATCGGGGATTATCTTGGCAGCTCAACGACTCAGTTCCAAGCTCAAGACTCATGTAATAAGGGCTTAGGCTATGATATCCCGACCCTTTCATAGGGAATATAGACGACCTTTAATTAGTATACTATTGATACACGCCCGATTTTAATAAGTTATATTATTTCAAAGAGATTTATTTTATAATTGAGATCTTTATTATTACCCTATCGATTAAAGGCCTTGAGGCCGTTTCATTAGGTATATGAAAATGTTCCCACAAGTATCTTTAATTTTATATAACTATTTATTCACTTATTTATTTATTTTCTGATGGATCTCAAGCCCAATAAATATTTTTACTTATGAGTTGAATAATTTTTATGGGCTTGCAGCCCAAAAATTTGTGAGCACATCAATAGCCCAAACTTTGAAATTTTGGTGAGGCAGCAACGTGTGAGTATGAAGGCTGAAACATTCTCCCTTTTCCCCAAAAATTTTGTAGTATCAGATCTCCCATTTCCCCAAAAATTCTGCAGTGCCAAATCTTTTACTCCCTCCGTCCCATTAATAAAGACATAGGTCTTTTGGGCACGGAGATTAAGACGAGGTAGTTTAAGGAATAAAGTGTTGTGGTGTGTATTTGATTAGGGACTTAACTCTCAACTCTCTCTCTCTCTCTCTCATTTCTCGGACTACCACTGCCCACCACCACCACCACCGACCACCACCACCGCCGCCGCCGACCACCCCCACCACCACCGATTCCCTATGCTATGCTGCCGAAAATGGAGCCCAGAAAATCAAACTAGAAATCGTTAATTTTCCAAAAAAATTAGCACAAAAAACTGATTCAAAATTAGCATCAAATTGCAAACGAAAACTATTCTCATTCCAAAACAAAAATTGGCAGAAAGAGGAAGAACCATTTCAAAACAAAAATTGGCAGAATGGCGGCGGAGATGAAGGGTTTCAGAAGGAGAGTGGTGGCCTCACCGCTACGGCGACCGGAGAAGGAGAAGAGAGGGGGATGGGCAGCAGTTTCAGACTCGCACGCATCTCGAGCGACACCTCCGCCGCCTCAGAACCAGATCCGCCACTCTCTTCCTCTGTCAAATCGAACCTAGAAATTGAGGGTGGTGGTTTGGCAGATCTGGGTTTTTGAAAGGAGACCAGAGCCGCGTGGTGGTGGTTCGGCGGCTTAGGGCGGTGGTGGTTTGGCGGATCTGGGTGGCGTGGGAAGGGCGACGTGCTGTTTGGCAGGGCTAGGGCTTGGCCCTCTGCCCCCGTCAGTGTATGCGCGAGCGATCGAAGGCTCACCAGAGGGGCGAGGGGTGCTCGGCGGTGGCCATGGTTCGCCGGCGGCGACTCTCTGAGAAGGGGGAGGAGATGGGCGGCGGGAGTGAAGAGAAATGAGGGAGGCGGTGGGACTGAAATGAGTAGATTAGGATTTTCTACTTATTTATACCATAATAAAGGTTCAATTAATTAGTTGTAATTAAGCTCTAATTCTTTCCTTTTTTGAAAATATGTCTTTATTATTGGGACAGTCCAAAAAGGAAAGTGTGTCTTCATTAGTGGGACCGAGGGAGTTCTTTATTTCCAAATCTTGACAATTGATCCTACACGCAAATCCTTTTATTTCCAAGACAATCTTCTGCAACAGATAATCAAGCTCATTTTATACTCCACAAAACCAAATACAACAAACACCAACAAAACCCACCATTTCTTCACCACTGCCACCACAATTGTGTCTAAGGTTCAACTTCATACTCCTGTACTCAACTACATTTCCGTAATCTTCAGAAACAAAGAAGAATTTGTGCAGAACCTTTGGAAACAAGAAAACCTAAGGACATAACATTTATACAATTTTAGATTTCTCCAAGAACCCATCTTTCTTTTCTTCAAATCTGAGTTGAATCCTTCTTGCTTACCTTCGGAGAGAGTGAGAGTCGAGAAAGTGGTGAGAGCTGGGAGGGGGTCTGTCGGAGCCTCACTCTGAGTTGACAAAGTCGCAGCTGCCGGTGCTGCAGGTGGCAGCAGCCCACCGGCCGCTCGTAGCTAAAGCAGGCAGAGGAGGAGGCGGAGGCCCAAGACGGACGGCTGCTGGCTGGCAGGAGGCGAGGCGGCGTGACCCGAGGCGATGCGAGACGCCGTCGCACGGGGCGGCGCGGCCGAAGGCCAAGCACCGTTAGCCACGGCGAGAACGGAGCAGCAGCAGCGGCAACTCCCCTGCGGTCGTCTGCTGCCGAAAACGTGATGGAAAGAGAGGGCAGATGGGAGGCGGCGAGCGTGTGAGGGTGAGAGAGAGAGACGTGGCGAGAGTGAAGTGGGAGGGCGCGGCTGCCGGCGATTTTCGCCGGAGAAGGGACCAGACAGCAGATGTTAAAGGGGAAAGAAGAAGAGAGGGTGAGAAACGATAGATAGAGTGGGGTGAGAGGGGGACGACCGGAGGGAGGTGTTTCCGGTGAAGATTTCGCCGGAGCTGGGGCAGGCGGCCGGCGGCGGAGCTATGGAGGGAGAAGGGAGGCAGTGGGTGTGTAGAGAGAGATTGGAGAGAAAAGGGAAGGGGGGGGACCGATTTGAGAGAGAGAGAAAGTGAGAGGTGATTTTCTATTCTCTTGTTTTAGTTTGATTTTTTTCAAATTGGGCTTTAAGCTATATTTGGGCTTTAATTTAGCTATTGGGCCAATTTTTTTTATTTTTAAATGGGCTGCTGTTTAATAAAACTTATAGGCTCAATTTATGTATTATGCTTGGGCGTTATTAAGTCATTGTAGGCTTTTCCTCAAATTATTTTCTTGGACATAATTATTGTTTTGGGTCTGTAAATGATTTAATAAATTTTATTAATTTCTGATTTTGTATTTTTTTTAAATTATTAATTATTTTATAAGTCTTAAATTTAATATTATTAATTATATTTTTAAATTACTAATTATGTATTAAAAGTTTGTGGATTCACTTAAAAAGATTATTAATTCGGGCAAAATGTATCGTATCAATAGTTAGTGATTTTCCCCTCTTTATTTAGAAGTTAGAATAGCACCAAGAGACCTATTAAGAATAGATTTCTTGTAGGCCTTGAGGACCAGGGGGATTAGCACTGCTTTCCCGTGACAGGTTTACGGTTAAACTACAGGCTTTGCCTATTCAGGTGGGTTTTATTTTACATACAATGTATCTTGAGTTATATAAGCTCTGATATTTCATGAAAGTTATCTGTTTATCCAATATAAATGTTTTTATGTGCGTTCTGTAATTGTTTAAGGCTCACTTAAGCATCGATCGAGATTCTCATTTGGCCTAACACGCTAAATGAGGATTGTGTACACAAGGTTAGTGGCTCGATGGGTTGATCGCCATCGTGCACTAACAGATTTAGAACGTTATAAGGGTGGGTGCTTGACAGGAGGTTATCCGGAGCACAGTTAAGACTATTGATTATGACCGGGTGCGTCCCGAGATCAATAACAAATTTTTGGATCTGACTGGGCGTGTCCCGAGATCAGTGAATGTGGGGAGAAAGTGAGTAACAATCGAACGTACATGTCGCGCCACTTAATGAGAAAAGTTTTGTCATGCTTAGAAGCGAATTTCTATTTTTAAAACCTTCTAAGTTATGATTGTGATATTGGATAAACGGTTTCGATTATTTCATAAAATATTTTAGAAACTCGTGCCCACTGAGTACATTAGTACTCAGCCCAAATTATTTTCAAATATTTTCAGGTTGATCAGTTGGTGCAGACGAGGCTGAGTTGAGGCTAAGTACCACGATGTCTTTTGCTTCCGCTAATGACTAGCTTATCATCTTGTCTTTTAAATTCTCTAAATTGAGAATTTCTATTGTGGGGTACAATATTATCTCGTTGTGTTTAAACTCTTATCCTATATATTTTAGTGAAGCTATCATTGATTAAGATCAGAGACACGGAACTAAACTTATGTGATCCTGAGTTTGAATATTGTCATTTGATTGGCATCTCTTAATGCCTTTCATTTTATCTCCTTTCATTTTATCTATTTGGATTATATGAATACTCAATTTAATGAGTAGGTTGTCAAATTTATTCCGCTTGATTAGGACTTTCCATATTTTTTTCATATTTCTTCTTGCCTCGGGAAGTCGGGTCGTTACAAGTGGTATCAGAGCGCAAGTTTTCTTTCGTGTCTCTGATTACCGTTAGTTTAACTATTTCAAGTCTAGAATTGTACCTCTAGACTCCTAAGCATTGCTGCAACCCTCAACTCACCGTCTCACTACCTGATCAACAAAGGTACGTTTTAAAATTTTCAAATAAATGATTTTGTTCCAAGAAAGTGCGCGCAAAGGATTATCTTGTGAAATGCTTGAAGGATTTCACATATGCAATGAGATATTATTTATGCAAAGAAAGAAAAGTGTGATATTTGGACCAACGAGTCTTTACAAGAAGCAAAGTATGTAATCATGATGGGACTCTCTGAGCCCACATGATCTATTTTCAGAAGAAGTACATTATGACGAGTCTCTTTGAGCTCACATAAGCATGTTTGAAAGAGAAAAGATTTGTTGTTTATGTTTTGATTCTATGAATCATTTATGATTGAAGATATGTTATGATTTTTCTTAACTTCATGCATGTTGAGTAATATTTCAGATGGCATAAGTGACATTACTTGTCAACTCAGGTTATTTATGACCTTTTTGACTTCACAGTTATGAGTAGGTTGACTCAATAGTCAACTAATCTATGAGCATATAAGAGTACATTGTACCCCATAGTTAGATGTGCACTAGCCTTTCTTCTAGAGAACTTTCGAATCCTATGAACTAGACTTTTGTCTAGAGAACTTTAGAATGATGAAGAATAGAACCTTGATGAACATAGAATGTTCCCAGAATACCTATGATGCCGATAAAACAGAGAAACTTAGTTAGATCTAGCCTTGCGTTATTTCTGTTTGAATGATATTGGTCTTTCTTTATAGATGGACAAAACAGGCGAGAAATTTCACAAACATTGGACTCCAATGTGCTTGGAAGATAGTATGAGAGAATCTCCATTACTAAATCGAGAAGCTATAGGATTTTCTTAGAGATTTCTTAATAGATTTACGACGCTCCGGATGAATGCACGTAATAGAAGAGCATTAGATATTAATCACCAATGAAACTCTGTGGTACTTCTCAAATGAATGAAAAATAGGAACAACCAACACATGCGCATGATTAGTGATCGATGATTTCCTGCAACTGATCAAGAGCATCAAGTGAATCCCATTGACATCATAGGAAAGAACGATATTGGGAAAGCTGTCACAAGAAAGTCAGGAGATAGCAACTGCCTGCACGTGTTATTAGAATAGTAGTGGTAATAATTGTTTGGAATTACGTTTCTTTCATAATCACTAAATCTTTTGATTGTAAGGTCAAATTCGTCTACTTCTTACTTAGACCTTACCTAGACGCCCCAATTCTTTTAATAAATTCTTGTATTGCACTTATGTATTTCAAAGAAACAGTTGGAGTACTATTACATTCATTATAATACAAGTCCTCTTTTGAGGCATATAATATATAAGTATATTGCTCATACTTTAGTGCGTGTTAGTCAAAAATTTCTTCCCCATAACACACCTAGTTATTATGATTAATTTAAATCTGTCATTGTTCAATCGTGTTAATCAAAATAACCCCTTTGAGATACACTATTATTATTTTGAATATTATAGAAGTCCTCATTTGAGGCAGATATATAAGTAATTTATTCATACCTGATGCGTGTTGTTCAAATTTGCTTTCTCATAACACGCCAATCTTATGATTGATTCACACACGGTACTGTTAGGACGTATAACTAATCGAACCTTTAACCACACAATGCATATGGCAATAAGAGAGCGTGGACGACGATGAGGAATTACCCTTATGAAGTCGCACCACAAGTAGCACCAGACCGTTTAGTAGTGGAAGGATTCTGCAAAGAGAAGCCACCTAGGTGTGACAGTTTAGGCGATCCTATGAATGCCGAGAAAGGGATCAAAGCAATGGGAGAATTTCACCAGGGATTACTTTTGGCAGAGTTATATGAGAAGTACACACCGGGATGTTACTGACGAAAAAAAAATTGAATGAGTTCTGGAACCCGAGGCAGAGGGCTGAAACAGTGACTGAGTATGAAATGACTTTCAACCGACTGACACGATATGCTTCATTCCTATTTATACTTATGAGAAACGTGCGGAGAAGTTCAGGAACGGACTGCGCCATGAGATTCCAATTACCCTAGCAAGTCAGGCAGGTCTTACCTATTCACAAACACTGTGTAGAGCTCTCACGACCGAGTCATTGCTGCCAAGCTAATGAGGAAAGAAGAATGTCAGACTTTCTTAGTCCGTTTAACAAGAGAACCAGAATCAAAGAAAAACGACCAAAGAAGTTCCAATAGTTCGAGATTTCAAATATGTTTTTCCCAAAAAATTTCTCAGTTTACCACCAGATCGACAATTGGAATTTACAATTGATTTGGAACCCGGAGCTGCACCTATGTCCAAGGCGCCATACAGAATGGCCCCACCAGAACTACAAGAACTGAAATTACAACTGCAAGAGTTGTTAGACTTAGGTTTTATACGACCTAGTGTGTCACCATGGAGAGCACCAGTCATGTTCGTCAAAAAGATAGATGGCTCGTTGGGGATGTGTATTGACTACCGAGAACTAAACATGCTCACGATAAAGAATAGATATCCTCTTCCGAGGGTAGACAACATGTTCAATAATCTGAAGGAAGCCGGTGTCTTTTCCAAGATTGACATAAGGTCTGGTTACCATCAGCTCACGATGAAAATGGAAGACATTTGAAAGACAACATTTCGAATGCATTACGGACATTACAAGTTCACATTGATGACTTTTGGATTAACGAATGGCCCATCCGTTTTCATGGATTCGATGAACAGAGGGTTCCATCAGTACCTCGATAGTTTCGTCTTAGTGTTAATTGATAACATCCTCATCTACTCTAAGACTGAAGAACAACACGAAGAACACTCACAAGACTTTGTGGAATGAGAGATTATTCGCCAAATTTTGCAAGTGTGAGTTTTGGTTGAGGGGAGTGATATTCTCGGTCACATCGTATCGACTAATGGAATCAAAGTGGACCCTACTAAGGTCGAAGCAATCAAGGAATGGAAGGCACCATCAAACGTCAACAAAATCAGCGGTTTCCTCGGTCTAGCGGGTTACTAAAGAAGATTCATGGAAGGATTCTCAAAATTGGCTAGGCCAATGACTCAGCTTTTGAGAAAAGGAACTAAGTACGATTGGTCTGAAGCTTACGAACAAAATTTTCAAGAACTCAAGACAAGGTTGGCTACTGCCCCAGTGTTAGCAATACCGGAAGAAAATGGAGAATTCGTGGTGTACACCGTTGCCTCAAAACTGGGACTGGGTTGCGTGTTGATGCAAAATCGAAAAGCAATAGCATACGTGTCTCATCAACTGAAGCCTCATGAGCTAGACTTAGAGTTCGCTGCTGTCATGCACGCGCTGAAAAATTGGAGACACTATCTCTACGGAGTTAAGTGTGAAATCTTTACAGATCATAAGAATTTGAAGTACTTCTTCAAGCAAAAGGATTTGAACACAAAACGACGAAGATGGCTCGATTTGGTAAAGGAACACGATTGCACCATAAGTTACCACCCAGGAAGCGAACGTAGTAGCTAACGCCTTAAGCTGAAAGACGAAAGCCAAGTTAGGATATTTCATCACCCAACAAAATGAACTGATTCGTGACTTCGCCTCACTCGATTTAGAAATTGTTCATCATCCGGAGACAGTATCAGGTTGTGTTGCTGCACTGGGAGCTAAACATGATTTAAGAGAAAAGAATTGTGCGCACAAAGGGGAGATTGGTTCTTAGAGAAGACGCGTCTTGCGGCAAGAACGAGTGAAACTAAGGGAAGACAAAGATAATGCACTAACGGTTGGTGAAAGATTTTGCGAACCACACAAGGAAGAGTTGAAGAACGAGATTTTGAATGAGGCTCATGATACTTCTTACGCTGCACATCTAGGCCTTTGTAAGTTTCAAAGACACCTCATTCCAACTGAAATGAGTAGAAATTTTTGGTGGACAAAAACTAATATTATACTATAAATAATCGATGCAAACATATAAAATGATATCATCACAATGACACAATTCATAATAAAATGCATGAACCCCCCAAAACCCATCCACTATACACTGCTACCATGATATCAGCATGCGCAATTAATTCGTTTGTAATTGCGATGTGATTCGTAACTAATAATCACAAATATTTTTGTCAGCAAGCAAGCCATCTACACGAATAGTGGAAACAAGAAAGCAACAGATCGGAAAAAAAATACTACCAACAGAGATTACTTAAATGGACTACCAAAAATTTTGGTTCCCGAACCCATAACCTAAATCTATCAACCAAAAATGGGTGTTATATTCTCAAACGTCAAGAACTAGATGAACCAAAAATGAGTGTTCCATTATAAACTGAAACTGAGAAGAGAAAAAGCTAATCTAACGAACTCCAGTATCCAATATTTCATGATTTATTACCTTTAATCCTTGCCATTTTAGATCACACGAAGTAGTGCAGCTCACTCCACAACCTTGCAATATCGCGCGATTTCACAACAGAGCAGTATTCACGAGAGAGCACGGTTCAATGACGGAGGATTTCTTCGCCCAACTCATTCGCCGCCTTTGAATATTGTAGACCTAGAATTTCCCAAAAAAAAAAGTGGCGCTTCAACTTTTGGTTCGTGAACCCAAAACATAAATTGCCTAATATTCTTAACATAAGGAATTCGTAACAAATTCAAAAAAATTCGTAACAAATTCAAAAAAATTCGTAACATAGGGAATCAATTTTTCACAACAATCCAAGAAATTTAAAAGTGAGAGAAAGAGTGCAGATGGGTTCCACGCACATAATCCCACATTTGCACCCAAGATGGAAAAAATCAATTACTGGAATCAATTGAAAATTATACCCCAAATCTAAAAAACCCTAATTTTGGACCACACACATATAAAACCCCACAATCGTTTAAAGAAAAGGGGAACTTTCAAAAATCTCACTGATTCTACACATAAGCTACCGATTTTTCACAACAATCGAAGAAACCTAAGAGATTTATAGAGAGACTATAGATGGATTCCACAGTAATAAAAAAAAACACCGCTTACGAATCTTAAACCATTGTAAGCAAAAGGAAACCATTGTTACGAACCTCCAGCACCACCCTTCGTCTTCGCCATTACGTCTCTCCAAAATCCTAGATTCGCTGCCTTCTCTATGCGCCGTGACTGGAAGATTGTGGATGTGTTGCGTAATATTAATTTGCTCATTCAAATAATTCCCACAGAACCTACAATCGAACCCTAGTTTGTCCGCCGTCTGTGAATGGAGAAGATGGAAGAGTGATTTCTATAAAGTTGATTTGGTAGGTTATAATTGAAGAAAGAGAGTGATATCTGATAGATAGATACGAATAGTCAACCTCAATTTTGATGACATTTTTGCCTTTTATACAATATTAGTTACGAATTATTAATTAAAACAGGAAAAACCATAAAAAGGCTGAAATTATAATATGGACCGTTGATTTCATACAGATGGAGGGCTGGATCTTTTCCATAGTTTATACACTTAGGGGTGTTTTCACTGTAGCCTCACCATATATATATATATATATATATATATATATATATATAAATATATATATATATATAAAAAATTATATATATATATATATATATATATGGTGTGGTTCTAGAGAGAATTACATTATTTGTGAGAACCATCAAATCTAATACATCCACTATAAAAATTAATTCATTCGCTGCTAAAATCAATGCTCTCAAAAAAATAAAAAATAAAATTGCTCCCTTCAAGATTCGAACCCAGGATCTGCATTCATCCAACAAGATGATGCATCTACCGTAAATCTTGATGATCGGATGGCTGAAAATGGTTCTTCGTTTTTCTTTTATTCATGGGCAAATTGCATGAAAATACCTCACTTTATACCAAATTCCGGTTTTTTAACAAACTTTTTAATTGTAGCAAAAATTGAACGACCTTTCAATTTATTGCAATTGGCATCCCCGATGTTTTTTCGGCCAAATTAAATCTGAGTTGGCAGCCGGAATGCCAACGTGGCATCAGAAATGCCGAATCACACCCCCCTCCCCCTCCCACGTCACCCCCACGAGCTCTACCCTGGCCTCCGAGCTCTGCAGCTCTGGCCTCCGAGCTCTGCAGCTCTGGCCCACGAGCTCTGCCCTGGCCTCCGAGCTCTGCAGCTCTGGCCCACGAGCTCTGCCTTGGCCTCCGAGCTCTGCTCTGGCCTCCGAGCTCTGCCCTCTCCCTGTCGGACACTTTCCCTTCCCCCCATCTCCCACCGCCGCCTACTCCCCCCTCTCTCTCTCTCTCCCATCCACTCGATTCCCGGCGTCGATTTTCAGGAGATGGCTCAAGCCAAAGAGCGACGTCGAGCGGTGGGAGGTCCCAGAAAATGCCTCAGCCAAGAGAGAGAGAGAGAGAGAGAGAGAGAGAAAAGAAAAGAATCGAGCGGCGGCGGCGAGTTCGCCTCAGCCAAGAGATCCACCATTGTGGCAGCGGATCTGGCTGTGCTGTCGTCGGATTGAAGAGAGATTTAAGGGATATGTCTAGATTTAGGGCTTAGGGTTTCTGACGGCGTCATGCTGTGGTGTTGCTGAGTGTTGTCCGGCGTTTAGAGAGAAGAGAGGTGGTGGGAGTGCATCATTTTCAGAGTCGAACAAGAGAGAGAGAGCTCTGGCTGTCTGACAAACATGGTTTTCGTACCTCAATTCCACATGTTTTGTTGTCATTTCCCTTCATGTTTTGCTTGTGAATGCTTGTTTGTGCCCGAATATTTAGTTTTATGAAGATTTGATATCTTTGTGTAGTTTTGGAGTAATTTCAGGACAAATCAAGGATTAATTGGAGGATTTTGAAGATATGATATTGAAGTACGTCTCGAGAGGAATCCGTGAGCGCAAACGGCGATCAAATCCGAGTCCGGACGAGGGAGAACGGAGCAAAACGAGCGGACTGTGCAAAACGTCCAGTACCCCGCGGTCACCACCCGCGGCCGCGGGGTAAGACCGCGGGTCAGCTGTTCCTGACTCAGGAGACACCCGCGGTCACCACCCGCGGCCGCGGGGTGGGACCGCGGGTCCCCTGAGCATCACCCACGTTTGAAGGCCGCGGACGCGGGCCGTGACCGCGGGAAAAGAGCGGAGCATCCCCAAGTGGGCCCCAGTCGCGTTTTTCAGCCCTTAACCCCCATTTTTCCCCTTTTCCTCACATTATTCATCATCCCCAACATTCACACACACCCATTTCCATCTTCCCCAATTCCTCCACACCAAACCCTAGCCTCCATTACCACATCTTTTTACCAAGATTGAAGGCATTAAAGAGGAGAGAAGATTGAAGAAAGCTCATTAATAGGATTTGTCACTTCTTACTCTCTCTTTCATTTATGTATTTCTTTGATTTAGGATTGTTGTTTGTGCACATGTTAGGCTAAAATCCCCCATTGGTTTGGGGATTAGGCTAGTAGATTATGTAATGGATTGATTATTATGCTCAATATTTGTCTTTGATTATGCCTTCTTCATTATCTTTTCAAGCCCTAGCTTTAATTCTTGTATGGATTGTTGGCCACTTTCTATGCATTTCTAATTTGTGATTTGAATTGGGAGAGGATAATCATAATAGATTAGGAGCTTGAAACATATTGACTCAATAAACCGGGAGGTTGAGAGTTGGGTGAGAGTTTACCGATCATTTGTGCTCTTGGGAGTTATAGGTTAGAAGTTGACCGGGGACGGCAACTATGACCCGTAATCTACCGTTTTAGTCGTCCGGGAGGGGGCTAGAACTAGTGGGGAGATCACTCTAGATAAATAGAAATATCAAGACTAATATTGAGCTAATTTGAAGTCCATTGCTAATCCATCGATGCCTAATCCCTAAACCACCTTCATCACTTAATTAATCCACTTTGTTTGATTGTTCTTATTTTGTCTTTGAATTTGTTAGTTAATCAAACCACTCACCTCCTTGTTTAGTCTAAATAACTCTAGCATAATGAATTAGGATAATCACTGGATTGAACTACTAATCCTTGTGGGATACGACCTTACTTCCATATATTACAACTACCCGTATACTTGCGGCGTGGTGAAAATATTAGCGAACAAGTTTTTGGCGCCGTTGCCGGGGATTAGTTTAGTTTCATTACTTGTGATATTTTGTTTCATTGTGCTTAACTAATTTAGACATTTTACTTGCTTTATTTTTGTTTTCTATTTTAAGATTGTATCTTGACTTGTTGTTCTTGTTGGTTGATAGGTAGTGCATGAACACAAGGTCTAAGGGCACACCTCTTATACCTTTAGACCTTGAGGTTGAAGCTCTTTGTCGACACAACAAAGCAAGAGCAAGAAGAGAGAAAGAAATGGAGGGAAACATGACGGAAAATCAAGAATTGATCCTCCAACTCCAAAGGCAACTAGAGGCTATGAAAGGGCGAATCAATGAGCAAGAAGCTCAAAGGAATGCGCCTCCACCACCACCCATTAGTAACATGTTCCAACCCGTGTTCCAACAAGGAGGAGTGCATGCTCCAAGGATCAATGTCAATAATTTTGAGCTCAAGCCCGCCCTTATAAATATGGTGCAACAAAACCAATTCGCCGGTCTTTCTCAAGATGACCCGAATGGACATCTTGGAAACTTCTTGGAGATATGCGGCACCATCAAGATAAATGGAGTCTCGGAGGATGCCGTTCGACTTCGACTCTTCCCCTTCTCACTAAGGGGCGTAGCCAAGACATGGTATCAATCTTTAGAGGGTGGTTCTATCACTACATGGGAGAAGATGGCTCAAAAGTTTCTCAACAAGTTCTATCCTCCGGGTAAAACCATGAAGATGAAGAAGGACATAGTCCAATTTCATCAATTCGATGGAGAGACCTTCTATGAAGCTTGGGAGAGATTCAAAGAGATGATAAGAAAGTGTCCCAACCATGGTTTGGATCAAAACACCATCATTTGTGTATTCTACACCGGGTGTAGTGGAGAGATGCAAAGAGACATGAATGCATCGGCCAATGGAGCATTGTTGGAGAAAAGCCACGAGGAGGCCGCCCACATCATAGAGAACTTGGCCGCTAATTGCCATCAATTCCCGACGGAGAGGATCATCTTGAAGAAGGTGGCGGCTACAACAAGCTCGGATCCCATAGCCCTTCTATCGGCTCAAATGACCGCCATAAATAGCAAGATTGATGCTATGTCAATATCAAGAGTAGAGCCCGTGGTTGAAGAACAAACTAGCTTTGAGGATGTGAACTACATCAACAACAACAACAACCGAGGTTATGGGAACTTCCGGCCCCAACAACAAGGTGGCTATCAAGGACAAGGGCAATACAATCAAGGGTTTCAAGCAAATCGCCACCCGAATCTTTCCTATGGTAATCCCAATAACTTCTTGCAACCACCGCCCGGATTTGCGGTGAGTGATGGCATGATCAAGGAAGAGAAGAAGCTCAACCTTGAAGAGATCTTAATGAAATTCATGACGGCCACTCAAGCCCACATGACGAGAACCGATGAAAGGTTAGAGGCTCAAGCAACCCAATTGAAAATGCTTGAGATGAAAGTGGGGCAAATTGCCTAATCCTTAAGCAACCAACATCAAAAGGGGCAATTTCCGAGTAACACCGTTGTGAATCCAAAAGAGCATTGCAAGGCTATCACTATAAGAAGTGGGAAGATACTTGAAGAGTCCAAGATACCTCCGGAAGAGAAGAGCAATGATGGAGGCATTTCTTCAAAAATGCAAAATGATGAAGAAAAGAAGAAGGAAGTGTACAAAGCTCCACCTCCTTATTGCCCACCAATTCCCTTTCCTCAAAGGCTTCCCAAGAAGAATGTGGAGAGTGAGTTCTCCAAATTCCTTGAAATCTTTCGGAAGGTGAATATCAACATCCCCCTTGTTGAAGCTTTGCAACAAATGCCCAAGTATGCAAAATTTCTCAAGGAAGTTCTATCCAAGAAGAAGAAATTGGAAGAATTTGAGACGGTCAACCTCACCGAAGAATGTTGTGCCGTTCTTCAAAAGAAGCTACCTATCAAGATCAAGGATCC
The DNA here is from genome assembly GCF_028751815.1 of Salvia miltiorrhiza. Lineage (NCBI taxonomy): Eukaryota > Viridiplantae > Streptophyta > Magnoliopsida > Lamiales > Lamiaceae > Salvia > Salvia miltiorrhiza. Next base: position 2,415,146 of record NC_080387.1, on the reverse strand, counting down.
CGGGAGCTTTACTATCCCATGTGATGTTGGAAATGGTCGTTTTGGAAAGTCCTTGTGTGATTTGGGAGCAAGCATAAATTTGATGCCTCTCTCCATCTTCAACAAGCTTGAAATAGGAACCATTAAGCCAACCACGATTGCTTTGCAAATGGCGGACCGTTCCGTTTCATATCCAAAAGGGATAGTGGAGGATGTCTTGGTGAGGGTTGACAAATTCATTTTTCCGGTGGATTTTGTGGTGTTGGATATGGTTGAGGACAAGGATGTACCTTTGATCCTTGGACGTCCATTCTTGGCGACGGGGAGGGCCCTAATTGATGTTGCAAAGGGCAAGCTCACATTGAGAGTGAATGATGAGAGTGTTACCTTCTCAATCCACAAAGCTCCCAAGCACAAAGATGGGGAAGAAAGAATGAGAGTGGAGGAATGCAAATTGATGCAAGTGATTGAACCTTGCATCAACATGAAAGAAAAATTGAAGGGAGAAAGGAAAGAGGAGGAAGCCCAAGGCTTGGAGTTGAAGCTTCTCCCCACACACTTGAAGTATGCATTCTTTGGTGAGAATGAGATACATCCAATGGGGCAAGACCGTGTACTCCAACTCAAAGAGTTAGATGAGTATCACGCATTTGAGAAGTCAAGCCTCTACAAAGAGAGGACAACAAGTGCTAATGACGAGATGATGCACAAACGGGAGTTTGCACCCGATGATGAAGTCCTTCTCCTCACCTTCCGTCAATCACTACCTCCGGAAAAGCCAAGATCAAAATGGACGGGTCCTTTCAAAATCAACAAGGTTTTCAACAATGGAGCAATTGAATTGAGAAAGAAGGATGAAAGAACCTTTGTGGTTGAGAAGGAAAGAATCAAGGCATTTTTGCCCTTGAAACCAAAAGTTGAAGTGTTCATTGGAACCACCCCCGAGCCATAACACCATCATGGAGACGTCTAGCTCATGACGTTAAACTAAGCGCTAGTTGGGAGGCACCCCAACAAGGTACCCTTTAATTTTTGTATGGTTTATTTTTTTTTATATGTTAGTTTTTTTTGTGAGTCCGAGACAACTTCTCCTTCTCTTTTCTTCCAAACTCATTTTCACTTTGTGTGAAATAAGTTTGGGGGGAGGGGAGAGATGGATTAGTTGTCTCATCTATCTTAAGCTTTACTTGTTTTTGTTTGTTTTAGTATTGTTGTCTTGTTTTTGTTATTGTTGAATAAATGAAAGCTTGAGAGTTAGTTGGGTTGATATTTTTGTTTTTGTTTTGCTTGGGATAATTGTATCAAACTTTGTGATGTTGATTGAATGTCATTGGGCTTATGATATGAATTGTTTCTTGGAAAAATTGTGTGTATCACTTGTGGATTATGCATGAAAAGTTTGAACTTGTGACAAGTGAGTTAAATGTTTTGCCTCCAAGAACTTGATAATGAGCTTGTAAGATTTGAGCCATTGATTGTCATATTATCACAATCTCATTTCATTCTTGAGTGTAAATCAATTGAACATGTTCGTTAATCTCTAGAACTTGCCATAAGTCCTCTCTCAAAAAAATAAAAGTAGATGTGTTATGAATGTTGAGATGATTGAAGGCCATCTTTGCAAACCACTTAACCCAAATCTTGTCCAAATTCTCATATGATCATAGTTTACCCACTTTTGTGCCTTATAACTTTTCTTTGAATTAACCAATGATGGGTAGAACTTAGATTGTTAGTGATTGCTTTGATGAAAAGGTTTGGGAAATGATTGAAATTGCTTATCAAGCTTTGATTGAGTGAAAATCACTAGTCCCCTTTGAGCTTAGAAAAAAAAAATGAAAATGAATGTGAATAAAAGAGCATAAATGGGAGTGATTTGCCTTTTGAATCATATCATGATAAGTATCACTAAGAGTGAAAAGAAGAAATGTGGGGATTTTGGTTTTTGATTGATAAGAACAATGGTGAATATGACATATTCAATTTGGGATTGTGGGATATGAGTCATTTGCCTAAAAACACCCCACCTCACCAAAGAGCCCTCATTACAACCGTATGAAAGTCCTTTTTGATCATTGTTTGTAGCACATTGAAACATAGAGAGTTAGGACAAATGGCAAGCTTTATGGTAGATTGCATGCATTGTTTCAATTTGAGTGCAAACACGTCCATTCTAAACACTTGAGAGTTGAGTGCACCACTGAAACATCCACCTTGTGAGGATTCAAGCTTGGATGCTATAATATTGAAATCACTATCACTTGTGACTTCTTGGAATGCATTTCTGCTTGTGATACACTTTTGAAAGATTTTTAAAATTGTTGAAGCCCTTGAAATGACACCAATTCATGCTTACATGTTTGTTTACTTTTATTTCTCTTCTCTTCGTCGTTTGGGGACAAACAACACTTTAAGTTTGGGGGGTTGACAAACATGGTTTTCGTACCTCAATTCCACATGTTTTGTTGTCATTTCCCTTCATGTTTTGCTTGTGAATGCTTGTTTGTGCCTGAATATTTAGTTTTATGAAGATTTGATATCTTTGTGTAGTTTTGGAGTAATTTCAGGAAAAATCAAGGATTAATTGGAGGATTTTGAAGATATGATATTGAAGTACGTCTCGAGAGGAATCCGTGAGCGCAAACGGCGATCAAATCCGAGTCCGGACGAGGGAGAACGGAGCAAAACGAGCGGACTGTGCAAAACGCCCAGTACCCCGCGGTCACCACCCGCGGCCGCGGGGTAAGACCGCGGGTCAGCTGTTCCCGACTCAGGAGACACCCGCGGTCACCACCCGCGGCCCCGGGGTGGGACCGCGGGTCCCCTGAGCATCACCCACGTTTGAAGGCCGCGGACGCGGGCCGTGACCGCGGGAAAAGAGCGGAGCATCCCCAAGTGGGCCCCAGTCGCGTTTTTCAGCCCTTAACCCCCATTTTTCCCCTTTTCCTCACATTATTCATCATCCCCAACATTCACACACACCCATTTCCATCTTCCCCAATTCCTCCACACCAAACCCTAGCCTCCATTACCACATCTTTTTACCAAGATTGAAGGCATTAAAGAGGAGAGAAGATTGAAGAAAGCTCATTAATAGGATTTGTCACTTCTTACTCTCTCTTTCATTTATGTATTTCTTTGATTTAGGATTGTTGTTTGTGCACATGTTAGGCTAAAATCCCCCATTGGTTTGGGGATTAGGCTAGTAGATTATGTAATGGATTGATTATTATGCTCAATATTTGTCTTTGATTATGCCTTCTTCATTATCTTTTCAAGCCCTAGCTTTAATTCTTGTATGGATTGTTGGCCACTTTCTATGCATTTCTAATTTGTGATTTGAATTGGGAGAGGATAATCATAATAGATTAGGAGCTTGAAACATATTGACTCAATAAACCGGGAGGTTGAGAGTTGGGTGAGAGTTTACCGATCATTTGTGCTCTTGGGAGTTATAGGTTAGAAGTTGACCGGGGACGGCAACTATGACCCGTAATCTACCGTTTTAGTCGTCCGGGAGGGGGCTAGAACTAGTGGGGAGATCACTCTAGATAAATAGAAATATCAAGACTAATATTGAGCTAATTTGAAGTCCATTGCTAATCCATCGATGCCTAATCCCTAAACCACCTTCATCACTTAATTAATCCACTTTGTTTGATTGTTCTTATTTTGTCTTTGAATTTGTTAGTTAATCAAACCACTCACCTCCTTGTTTAGTCTAAATAGCTCTAGCATAATGAATTAGGATAATCACTGGATTGAACTACTAATCCTTGTGGGATACGACCTTGCTTCCATATATTACAACTACCCGTATACTTGCGGCGTGGTGAAAATATTAGC